>NC_056471.1:1839665-2064077 GCF_008729295.1 Plectropomus leopardus | reverse complement strand
TGGAGGTAATAAATGTATATATATATATATATATATATATATAGATATAGTATCACAAATTACAAATTAGGAGGTAGCACTGGGTTTGGATGGAAGATGTGAGCTCATCACCCACAAGCATTACTCCTGCATGATGTAATCTGTTGCATTTAAATGTCATTCAGCATTTGGAGAATATTTCTTCCACATTTTGGAATATTAGTTTATTTTCTAATGTATCTTTGCTAAAATAACAGGATTTTATGGTGTTTTTTTGTTGTTGTTTTTTTTTCAAAATATTACCTTTAGTTTCCAAATTATAGTTTGTATCGCCCGAGATTCATTGCCCTTTTAGGGTATGAATTCAACACTTTCTTCTTTATTCAATAGTTCATGTGGCAACTTCTAAAACATTTTATTAACAATTGATTCACTGCTTTCTTTTATGTTTTGCAGGATACATTTTTAATAAAGTGAAAAAACAAAAAAACTCTGATACAGTATGGTTTGAATGCATGACACAAATCTAGTCTTTGGGCGGCCATGGCCCTTTTTGGGCCTGAAACTTCACATGTGGAGGTAATAAATGTTCATGGGAGCATCATCAAGTGTGCAGACTTTATTTTTGTACTTTTGTATCAATATTTGTTCTGTCCAGCACCTTGATTTAACTGCTTTTGCTTTTGTGTGCACTGCCAGACCTATTGAGCCCCATATTACTCCTGATGCTGCACAATGGGAGTTTAAGTGCGTGCAAATGATTACTGAGTAGTAGGTGGCACCTTGTATGGTAGTCAAGTGTACATTTCAAGTCAAGTACATTTATAAATAATTATAAATAATACATTTAATTCCTGTTTTTCTACTATCATCTACACTGTGGTGACGCTACATTATCAATATCCTATTAGGGATAGTTTTAGTGAAGCAAATTAGTGTAGCAGCCTCCAAATCTGATGAACCAGGTAGCAAAACAATAATAAATCAGCAGTTCACAATAAAGATTTTAAGAAACCCTTAAGCCCTTTAATTGTCCTCCTCCCTGCTACTAACAGTTTTTCAGCTCAGGAGCTCTCTTAAGCACTAAGACGCTTTATAAATTACTTTTGTCTTTACAAGGACCAAATCTAAACTTTAAGGAAGAATTTTCTCTGCATTTCGTCACTCGGAGCAAAACTGTGCTAAGAAGCTTTGTGAATACAGCCCTTTTACAACCCAGCCAATCAGAGGACAGTCACCACCCTATGACTGAACAGCCAGTTGGAAGGGATATCTATGACAGGACGATATAAGGTGTGAAACACACATCTGCTGCTCACAGACTCCCGTCAACACACTGGAAACCATGAAGCTGACTGTGCTGCTGTGCTCCGCTCTGCTTCTCTCGCTCTCTGGTGAGTTCTTTCAGAGCTTAAAGCTGTCATCTTAACAACTTATTCTGATTCTCTTTCTGCTTCAGACACTTTTGTCCCTTTAAGGAAGAAATAGCTGAGAGTGTAGGAAGCTTCCACTTGTTCTTGAGGTAGTTTTCTCATATAGCAGGATGTTTCAGAAAAAAAAAGATATCAACTCACTTTTATCAGAAGATAGTGTTAAAGGACTCCAAATGATTCTCTGAGATGGAGTTTATTTTGTCAGTGTGTTATTCAGATACTGTAATGTTAAAGATCATTACAGCTGGTAATAAATGGTTAATCTACTCTACCTCTTCGCATGAAAAAAAAGCTCTAAAATATATATTGTGCATGGTCAAGATCTAAAAATCAAACTGAGATCACTTATGTGAGCAGAGGGGTTTTGCTGAATTAAAATAGAAAGAAAAGTAAAATAAATGTGTTTTTAACTTGTACTTTGACATAATGACGTCACTGTAGTGAAAACATGTTTCTCAGTCGTGGCTTTGTGAAAACACTAACTGTTTGCTTCAGACGTCATTTTCCCATGGCTGATTTGAACTGGTTTAAAGCAGACATGCTTATTACCAGCCAAATAGCACAGAGATAACACAGACACCTGATATAACCTGATAATAACCACAGATTCTGCTAACGTCAGGGTCTGTTCACATTGATTTCCCCTCTGAGTTTTAATAAGAGAGTTTAACTGACCGAAGTCATTACGTTCTACACCAGAATATGGTTTATTAAGAAGAAAGTTAAGGTTTTTCACGCTGAAGCCTGACAGGTGGTACTGATGCATTGTTCTCTCAGTCAGAAGTAGCACTTTTAGTTTCAACATTGTTTCCTCAAAAACACAAAGAGCAACAAAACAAGAAGAACATGAATCTTAGCTCGGTTACATTCTTCTAAGCAGAAAGCTGGTTACATGCATGACATTCTTACAGGGTGCACTGGGGTTGTGTCAGGGGCAAGGGAGAAAGAAACCTAATCTGAGTATCATTTATTCATTCGTTTTAAAAAATTAAGCCAAAAAAAAACTTCTTTAATATTTGTTTCCAAAATCAAAATGATGAAAACAGATAACGACTTGTTTTTACAATTTTTGATTTTGTGCTCAAATTATTGGAAAAAACTGATTAAGTGTGTGTGTGTGTGTGTGTGTGTGTGTGTGTGTGTGTGTGTGTGTGTGTGTGTGTGTGTGTGTAGTCCTGTCCCTGGAGGCTAAGACTGTGACTCCAGACAGTGAGGACATGATGACATCTGGAGAACAAGAAGTTGCACAGGTGAGACTGCTTGGAGTAACCTGATTCTGTGTGTTTATTTTCATGACTGGTTTCAGATTGAAAAAAGATAAAAGGGCTGATTTTCAGAGGTATCCACTAACTGCTAGAACCGCTGCAAAATTCAACAGTCCCATGTCATCAGCTTAAAATGTTACTGAAATAATGGCCAAGACTGTTATATTGGAGTGCATTACTTTTAGTGAGCCTAATAAACTGGCAACTGGTTTACAATATATAACCGCCCCCAAAAGTCCTGGGGCCATTTTACAAAACGTTCTGAGAAAACTCTCACTAACTTAAATATTTCTACCAAGGACTCCTATCATGGGAGTGATTCAGGAAAATTATCAAAACAACTGGTGTGACTGACTGTCACACACACACCCTTATATGAGCCTGCAAAGTGTCGTGTGATCACAATGCTGCTGTTGCATTTTTTTCTGTTGCAAATATCTTTCTTTTGAGATCACTTTATGTCTAGTGTTATATTGTTATGGTGCTGGGTGGGAAATGTGGACACATCTCCAACAAAATCAACCACAAAAATTCTCCCAGCACCATCTAATCTGTAGTGTTACATTAACTCACTGGCATCCAGTGTTTGGAGAATATTTCACTTACCTCTTTGTCTTTCTGCTATTTTATCCTCAACTTAAGAAACTCTTAAGCCTCTTAAAAGTCCTATTTCAAAAGTCATAATTCTTAGCAATTTCTTAGAATTTCGTCTCAAGAAGTAACTCTTTGTTCTAGGAAGCTTTGTAAATATGACCCCTGGAGGGGGATATTATAATTTATGTGTACAAGTTATGATTTTGTGAGAACATACAACTGGGTTCCACAAGAAATTGACTTACGTGCGCACACGATAACAATATCACCTTTTATATAAAAGAGTTGGATCTCATATGGAATTTCTTAATAAAGTGACTACCTATCACAAGTTGGTTTGAATCCTGCAATGTTTGGATTATTGCTGGATCCAAAATGTCTATAAATGAGTCACAGATCATAGTCAGCAGTACTGCCAGGGTTTAAATTGGAACAAAGCAAAGAGCTCATATCAGTCCTGATCTAGAGTCTCTGCACAGGCTAAGATATTTGTCCTCATATATTACTGTCTAAGGACTTGCTCCTGACTCATTCAGTCAACCTTTATTTAAATCTCAAGGAAGAAAACACAAAGAACAAACAACAACAGGACGAACACCATTAAAAACAATTCCATTCAGAAGCGGAGTAATTGGTAATGATAGATTCAAACTGGCCCATAGTAACTATTATGTTGAGTTTGAATGTAAGTTGTAGGATGTTCCAGGTAGATGCAGCAGAAAAACCACAAGAAGTTTTTCCAAATTCAGCATTTGTCTGGGAAACATTGAGCATTTAAGCTATCAGTTGAACATGAAGAATAATTAAATCTTATGTGACCAGTTTAATAAAGTGCTTTAGTATGGTGCCATGTTGCCTTTCAAGACTTAATAAATAAAACGAAAAGAATGCATATCTCTTCTGACAGATAAAGGTAGCCAGATAAAGAATAGATAAAGGATTCCTTGGATCTCTTCCCCACAGAGATTCTGCCACTGACAGTAACAAACAGAAAGACAAAGACCCACAGTGACGCTGCTCTCTATAGCTCTGAGGCTGTATTCACAAAGTTTCCTAGCACAAGGAGTTGCTCCAGTGACAAAATTCTATGAAAATTCTTAGAATGAAGACATTTTCAAAACAATACCCATTAAAGTTAAGACTAGATCCAGGTAAAATAAGACAGCTCACACTGAGGTAAAAACTGTTGGATTAAAGAGGAGGTACTTTAAGAGGCTTAAGAAATTCTTAAGCAGAGGAGAAAATGGTTGAGTACAACGAGGAAGGAGAAATATTTTTTTAAACGCTGGATGACAATGAGTAAAATAAATGTCACCAATTAGATGGTGCAGGGATAATGTTTGTGGTTGATCTCATTAGAGACATGTTTCCCAGCCAACACAATAACGATATAACACTAGCAACTGGTGTTATATCAACTTGAAATTTGCAAGAGTGCAGCATTGTGATCACACAGACAGAGCTTTCACATTCTTATATTGTGGCACAGTTCATTTAATTTCCACTGGGTGTCAACACCTTGCAGGCTTACAAAGGGCATGTCTGTGACAACCAATCACATCTATTAAAAGAATACATCATTCCAACACGTTCTCATTCCAACTTATCACATGTTGCAGCTTTGCAGTGGACTTCCTATATATCACGCTTTAGGTATCCCTTTGCGTCTGCTATTTACATTCCAGGATGCTGCTACCTTGATGTCAAAAAATGCAGATGGTAGGATAACAGCATGCAACAACAGCACATGGGAACCAAAGTAGAACCGTCAACAATGTCATTCACTGCACCTCGCACACATATATTCCGTCATTACGGCAGTATTTAAAACCGGTGCTATCCAACTGTCCGCTGGCATATAATAACACCGCAACTGGTTCTGTTCATCTGCCTTCTCTCCTAACACAGTCCAGCAGCATTTCATGCACACACAAAAGGTGCGTTTTGGCATCACACACTTATGCCAAAAGCACGGACAAAGCAATGCTATTTTACACGTTTGGAATGAGAACAGGCTGATCATACCTGCAACGGGGTCAACCACGCCTCCTCACTAAGGTGAAAGCTTTTGTCCCTTTCTTGCTCTGAGTTGCTCTGAAACCTTTTCTAAATCCCTCGTAAGCTAGGACTCCTTGCTAGCAATCTTTGGCTAAGTAAGGCGCCCTCTTAGTGTGCTCAGAATGCTTGTGAACACCTCCCCTGGAGGTAAACTGAAGAATTTCTTGTCTGTGAATCTGAGGACAGAAACATCAAAGCAGCATCATCATCTAATGCCTGTTGAACACAGACGAATGAGCAAGTCCAACAAGTACAGTTTTTGTCAGAGTATTATTAAATGAACAATGACTCATATGTAAGTGACTGAGTGTCTAATCTATAATCATGTGACTACCTGTGTTTGTGTCCAGAATGGCTGTAAGATGTATAAAGCAGGAACCTGTACCAGGGAGTACGATCCAGTATGTGGCAGTGATGGAAAAACCTACAGCACTGAATGTGTTCTCTGCCAGAAGAATAGGCATGTAGCACACACACACACACACACACACACACACACACAGATGCATATATGCATATATGGAGTATAATTGTAGCAATATAATTTGCATACGTATGTGAGGGGTTGTGAAACTGTATCTCATTTGATCGTGTGTCAGTCTGCTCTCCCAGTCTCTGGTTGTTTTGGCCTCTGAGCACTTTGGTTACTTGCCAGCCAGTTTGGACTGACAGGAACAGGCTGCATCAGGATGCACCACACCAGGGTGTCAAGGTCATGTCTTTCATAAAGATAAAGTCTGCTCAGGGAAAAAAGTAATTTAATTAATATGAAATTGATGACCAAATTACTCTTTAGGACACTATGTGATTTAAAACGTTTGTGTCTGTATGCCTTATTGTTTAGCCCACATTTTCTATTATTGTTGGCGTGTAGTTCTGCTCTGTAGATAATTAAGATTAAGAGTAAAATACACCTTTATTGGTCCCCAGGGAGTAAATTTACTTGTTGCAGCAGTACAATGACATACTTTACAAACTAAAATAACAACAAAATAAAATGAAAACTATATAAGAGTACTGCAGACCAAAAGTGAGATTAATAGCAAAGTACAACAATATATATAATACCTATTTGCCAATAACACCATTATTGTTATTATTACAGTAAACCCAATATCAGGCTCATTAGATTTCTGAAGGCAGCTTTCTAACAATTTTTCTAATAATGATTATTATTATTATAATGATTTTTATAATTTTCTATGTTAAAATTATTGAAAGTTCAGAAAATTAAACTAGAAACTAGAGGTTGACACTTGACGCTAACATGGCCACTATGACTTATGACCATTAGATACTTTATATTAATCTGACTCTCAGTATTACTCTATAGATTATTTGTCAACCAATTTAATGTGATTTTAGTCAAGGTTCAAGGTTACTTTATATGTCTCCATAGGGAGAAAATTGTTTCAGGTAAAGGGAGCAGCTGCATCAAACCAAACATCATAGAAGAGGACATAGAAACAACACATAGAAACATTAAATAGGACACGTGCAAACTTTAGCTCTCTTACACACTCAAATACAGCACATGCCACATTGAGTCAGCTGCTTACAGCACATCTTATAGCGTCTTTGTTTCTGTATGTTGTCCATTAGCAGTCAGTTAGTGCTTTTAAAGATAACGCAAACACCAAACACTGCTCTTTGTCTCCATCTGGTGGTTCGAAAAAAGACCACAACTTTTATTTTGAAAGTTGAAGGGAGGGTTTAACAGGATGGCCCTTCACTTCCAGATAAAATGAAATACATGAACCAGTTTTAATTTGGAATTTGTGTTCAAAAGAGTCAGACTACTAAAGTGAGCACAAGCAGCTCTGATCATTATGAGCACGAGAATCCTGGCGCAAATGTATTCCTCCTGTTCCTCTTGCATGCTCTGTATCATGATTCTGCCCTCCCTCAAATCTAACTCCACTCTTATACATACATGCAGAGATAAACCTGCTGCAGGCTACATACTGAAAATGTAGTTAAACCTGCATGCTGCAGTCACCACCGTAGAGATCTGCACAACCTGTTAGTAATAATCACTTTGTTCCCTGCCAGCTTTAACACTATGATATATTTGTTTACAGAATGTATTTTTTTCATCGACAAACACCCAATGAAAAAATATAGATGAGGATTATGGACATCTATTATAATAATGTTACCCACAAACAGAAAATTTACTTTATGATGTCAAAGTCGACTTCTTGTTCAAGTTATTTGAGAACACAATATGACACTGATAGCAGTGTTGAAAAACTTTGGAACACCTGTTTCTCCCTGTTGTTGAGGCTTTCTTTCTGGATGTATTATTGCTACAATAATACCCCCAAACACACACATGTGCTCTCTCTCTCTCTCTCTCGCTCTCGCTATCTCTATCTCTGTCTCTCTCTCTCTCACACACACAAACACACACAAAAAACCACCAACAATATGTTCTAACACCATGACCTGTTTTTACAGACTGGAGGAGAAGAATGTGACAGTGAAAGGAAAAGGAGAGTGCCCTTCTTAACTGAAAGTGCTGCGCAGTCTCACTCTCTCTCTCTCTCTCTCTCTCTCTCTCACACACACACACACACACACACAAATCATATCCATACTTGTATCTGACATTCTCAATAAAGTTACAAGCTGCAGCATGTCTCCTTTGAATTTGTATTTCAGCTCATGAAACAAACTTGTGAAAATCTGTGTTAGTTAGTGCTTGTCCTTTTCCAAAATAATCCATCCACCTGACAGGTGTGGCATAGCCAGATGCTGATTAACTGATTAACCCTTTGCAACCTGGAGCGATATCACTTTTCTTGTGCTGCTTTCAAATTCCGTTCAAAAGTATTTTTTTAGAAACTCTTTTTTTTTTTACATGGAAAATAAACAACAAACACATAGACTGCAATACTCTAATTTTGGGGTTATTTCTTCTTGTGTTGCTCATTGTCTTCTCCCTGTGTTTTTGAAAGTAATAAAGTCAATCTGCTCAGGTTTCAAAGGGTCAAACAGCATCATTACCACACAGATGCAGCTTGAGAATGTCTCAGTAAAAGGACACCAAAATGTGCAGTTTGGTCACACATCACAATGCCACAGATGTGAAAAATGTCCATCAGAGGTGTTGCTGCTGAACTGAATGGATATTTCTCAAGTTGGCAGTGCATTCACTTGGTCTATAAGGCAGCCCAGTGCCTCCACATATAGACTCTTCACCTGCAAGATCCTCTGAGACCAGCCAGTGGGATCATTGTCCCTGAGATGTTTCTGACAGTTGTGCATAGATTCTTTGGTGGCAAACCAACTGTTGCATCAGCTGTTCAGGTGGCTGCTCTCAGGTGATCCTGCAGGTAATGATGCTGGATGTGGAGGTCCTGAACTGAATACATCAATCTTGTGTTTTAGCATTTATTGAATAAACCATATGTCATGTTAACTCTTTGACAATGTGCATAAAATAAACACAACTGGCAATGTTTCCTGGTGGGAAGTTGGTGAGGGATCATGTCCACTTCTTCGTATCTGCATGGATCTTGGAGAGATATCATCAGGGGCGTTTCATGAATTTTAGGACATTGGGGGTTTAGCTGGGACCTCAGGAGGCGGTTCCAGGGGAATCCTTCCCTTTAATGAGCAAACTCTGTTGATTTTTTTAATGCAGTCTAGCATCTTATTTATACTTGAAAACTGTTTTTAAATCAGTTATGAATTGTGATTTTATTTTTGGTCAGTTCAGTTTCAGTTGAAGATCTTTTTTTTGAACATGCTAAATAAAAAGGGGAAAATCAAAATGTAAATCAGATTTAAACACCGGAATTTACATAAGACATATTCAGTAAACATCATGGGTATTCTATATACAAAAGGGAGTAGGAGGAAGTGAACACTTAAATAAAAAACTCAACATGAACTCCCACTGCCCTTGTATTCACAATACACACCTCAATCAAATCAAGCACAAATTAAACAGTTAAGACAAAATAAGTACTGTTAGTAATCAGCAGTGAGTACAGAGTACTTTCCAACTGCTATCATTAAAACATATTGACTAGACTTGTAAAAATAGTTAAATGTATGTATTTGTGTTAACAGTGGTGAAGTACAAATATGAGCAAAATGACAGATTATTAAGATCCAGGGCTCTTTTTACTATTAGGTCTGTTCTTATTTTTTGAAAAAGAAAAAAGGCTATATATTTAGATCCAGGGCTACTTATTAAACATTCAGGCCTGAAGCATCAGATGACCAGGCCTAACAATGCCACTGGATGGCATTAACATTTGCACAGGAAAAGCAATACTTCACTACAGCGAAACTCCTCACTTGCTGCTGAAATGACGTAGCTGGGGTAGCCACATGAAAAACAAGGAGGTACATGCAGTCCATATGCTCTCCTTATCAACAACCAAGACTGCATGGCCTTTGAAAATGTGTAGACCATGAGAGGACCTAATAAATATATTTTAAAGAAATGTAGTGAATTGCTATTGCCTAAATGGCACAGCATATTAAGGGTAGAGATGGCAATTTCTGCACTGAAGATCGAACTGTTTTGAAACGTTTTGTCACTTCTGTTTTCGGCGTGGAGCTCAAGACGGGTTTCGAAACATCACGATGATCACGTCAATCCCAGACAAAGGGTTGTAAACTCAAGGACTGCAGGAAATGCAGTGTTATGTTACTTAAATTGAGAGATTTGTGAGAATAGATAGATGGATATTGTGTTAATTATATATAATTTAATATTATTATTAATTTTATTCTGTGTGTGGTCACAGAATGTTACACTCACATTCATATCATCACGCAGTGCAAATTAACCTCTTAAAACCTGAAAAAATTAGTGTGATTTTTTTCAAAAACATGGGGAAAAGGGCAATGAGAAACTTGGCAAGATAAAATTATATTTAAAATAGTAAAAAATAAAATAAATATATATATATATATATATATAAATAAAATGATGATGATAATAATATATATATATATATAATAATATTATTATAAATTATATAATGATGATGAGATATAATTTAACCCTTTTCTATTTAACTTTTCATTTTTTTTTTTGATAATTTTGGTTGTGTTAATGCAAATGGCATGAATTTTGGCGAGATAGTGTATTTAGTTTAATCAGTGAATTTCCAGCTCAGCTACCTACAATAAGTGTTAAATACACCGTGGATACCAAATTGTTACATTTAAACTGTTAAGGTAAAACAATGCTCCATTGAAACCCATTCAAACTGTAATTTTTGATTCCACAGCCATCAAAGCATAAAAAGATGCATTGTATTAATTCTGGGTGTCATTCATTTTACCATTAAATTGCAATCAACTAACTGTAGCATAGGACAGTAGGATAGGCATATTTTGCATGACACCTATTAGGTAGAATTTGGGCTCAGGAAAAGGGAGCTTTCAACACAAACGTTAGGTAATGACTGCAATGCCAGCCTCTGCCAGTGGATGCCAATATTGAGTGAACAGTAGCTTTTGAAATGTTTAGAGACATTTCGAAAACAATGGTTTGAAAGTGTTGAAATGTTTTTGAGTTTTGAATCTGCCATCTCTAATTAAGGGAGTCTTCAGACATTGTGAACTGAAAGGTAATCCTGCTTGGTGTAATTTGAAAATGTGCTGTGTTGTTAAGTGTTGTACTTCTTGTTTCCTGATCCACTGTTTTCTGTCAGGGTTGGCTCTGTAGCACCTGCAGTGTGACACTCTTTTAAGAAGATGAGTATCCGCAGTTGACGTATGAATTTAAAGTGTAAAAGAAAGAAGTTTACAGTAACATATTTTTCACGTCCTTTAAGGTTAGACCTGTGCAAACTGTCACAGAGAAGTTGTGAAGCTCTGGCTCGGTTCTGAGCTCTCAGGCTTCAGATCTGAAAGAGCTGATTTGAGTAACAATGACCTGGAGCATACAGGAGTGAAGCTGCTCTCGGGCTGGACTGATGAGTCCACACTGTACTCTGGACACTGTCAGGTGATGTCTTTTTTTTTTTCTTTCAACAAATATGTTGTATCACCAGTGAGCAGGACCAGTCTAGAAGGGTAGAAGGTAAATTTGTACATTGATCTTGCTACATCTTGGAGTTCTCCAGTAGCTCAGGCCATTGCTGCTGATGTCATCACACATTCCAGTGCATTGTTTTAATTTTCATCAGAGTCTTGTGTCTAACATCCACCATCCACATCCAGGATGGCTAAATCCGGGATGTTAGGGTTAACCATGTCTCTGTGAAGATGTGCAGTAGTCTCTGATCCCATTGCTGAGTGAGCCTCAATCACATCTAATCCACTTTATTCTCCTGTGACTGGACATTAGCCAGAAGAAGGTTAGTAGAGGAACAGCTCTTGGTCCAAGTCGGGTCAGTCTCGCCCTGATGCTGGCTCTCCTCACTCTCTTTGTCTGGAAGCTTTTGATTTAGTTTCTCTCCTCTGGTTTGACTGGCCGCTCGGATTGTGATGTTGGTGGAGATCCTCTGGCAGTCTGCTGCGTTCATTCCAAACCCCACACAACTTTTCCCAATGTTGATGAGTGGTTCTCTATTGTAGAAAAGTCTTGCTTCAGCAGCACGGAACATGAAGTCGAAAAAATAGGAATATATATAGCAAAAAAAGTAGCAAGGATTTGAGGAGCTACTGGCTGCTGCATCTACATACGCTGCTGTCATCATAACAAAAAGCAAAGCAAACAAATCAGACCATTTGTACATTGTGAGATCTTGCAAAAAACATGGATTTATCCAAAGAGGGACTGCAAAAGCTGGTTATCCTTGTCATTCTGCCTGGTCATACCATGTTTTCCATGTGTCCTGCTGTTTAAACATGAATTAAATGCACTGACTCAGTACTTGCTCCCAGTGTGTCACAAGTTAAAACCTGTGAGCCAACTCTGCTGGTCACATAAAGTACCTCAGGATTCATTTGAGTGAACATACCCAATGTTTTTAGTATTTCCATGCAATCTTTCTATAGTTCTTAGATCAACAAGTTATAAAGATTTTTTAACTAAATGTTTCAGAACTTTTTATACGGACTGATTAAAAACAGGCTGAGTGAGCTATCTAACTAACTTTGTAGTGTCAAGCACAGAAGAGGCATTTTAAGTCTGTCATGTCTGAGTTTGAGGATATTCTGGGATTCACTGGGTTACCCACATTTTTGAGTTTGTGGTCTCATTACTCCTTCTGCTTCTTTCCTGTTGCACTCAACTGATTTAACAATTTATTTCAAAGCACTGTTTGACTGAAAAAATCTAAATTTTAATCTGCATTGGATATATGTGTGTAGGTGCAGTGAACATTATATTGCCACTCAGTGATTTTAATCCCATCTGTGGTGTGCGTGTGGGTAATTTTCCACCCCTATCCCAGTAATAATTATCTCATAATTACTGAGAGTTTTCCAACAAACTGGCAGATCCTCCTGTAATTTAAATCCTCTCCGACACAAGGTCCTTTTGTTTTAGAGTGGATCTTTGAGTTTTGTCCACAGACAGAGAGGCTTGTCATACTAGCTTTAAATATATATTTTTTTATCAGGGTGAAATTTGACTTTTGTGTGAAAATGGAAAAAGTAAAATGGAAAAAGTAAAAAAGGCTTTGGATTATTAGACACCAACACATAACTATAAAGCAAGAAATCTCGGTCTCTGTTTTCTTCACATGTCATGAGAAACATTCATCTGATCTCCTTCACACTTGGCAGGTGTATTGCAGGGGACCCAAGGACGTGCACTGTCGAATTTGGTGCCACTTGAACACGTTCAATATTAAACAATTTGAGGTAGCTCCCAAGATTTAAGAACATTTCTAGGTCTTTAGGACATTAGTATTTAAGGGCATTTCTAAGATTTTAGCGCGTTAGGGTCTTAGATAGGACCTCTGTCAGGTGGTATGGGGGATCCTCCACTGGCACTTTTTTATCAACAAGCTCTATTTGCTCAATTAATTCCACTTTAATTCCATGGTTCTGTTTCTTGCACTGTTACAGTGTTACTTGTGTTACTTGTTTTGTTTTGCACTGCTAGACTCGTACTTTTTATATTTTATATTTTATTTTTTATATTTGTATCTTCTATTTTATCTGTTTTTTTCTATATTTATGTTGCACCAACCCACCAGAACAAATTCCTCATATTGCGTTAACTATACCTGGCAATAAATCTTTTTCTGATTCTGATTCTGATTCTGAATTCCAATGCTGTTTTATTCACTCTGGCACCTTATGGATACTAAAAGTACAAAAATAATTCCCAGTGTGAATCTCTTGATTTTTATTGTGAATTAAAAAAAGGTTGAGGGGCCAGGACCCTGTCAGGGGCCAGATTTGGCCAGCGGGTCATAAGTTGAGTATCAGTGTTGTAGGGTCTACATTTGCTACACTAATTTTACTATTAATGTTACCACCAGCAAAATACCTGCAGTAATCAAATCTATCTTCTACTTACTTACTGCACGGTCAAAGCAAGCGACTAACACACCTATTTTGAATAAAATACCTCCACTTAATGTTTTTTTACCATTGCTACATACTGCAGGTGGCCAGGACTTGAGTGTGTTTTTCACGTCCGGGTTTAGAGAACTTGGGGTCCCAGACAAACACCATCTTCCTGTACCTTTCACTCTTCCTCTGATGGTGAAACTGATATAATCCAACAATAGTTTTTCAGGCAGATTAGTAACTCGAAATGTAACAAAACTGATCTCGATCATAATCAAAACTTATGTGTGTAGAAGTGTAGGTCACACTGAATATAATAAATATATTTGCATGCATATATTTGACTGAGTGATGACTTTGAGAAGGAGTGTGATTTTGACCCCAAAGTCACCTCCGGTCCTATCTTTACCTCTGTTCATCTCTCCCGCCTCCCCCTGGGGACACTGCTTTCTCTTTCAGCCTTGTCCTTCAAAGCTCAACGCTCATGTCTGTAACAGACCATATTCTGTCATTTCCACAGGGTTAAAATGCAGTCTAGAATGCTGAGTTGAATCACAGAGAAATACAGTAAATACTTAATTACCAACCTCCTCCTGTAATGTTAATCCCATTTGAATGGAGCTTAATACAGAATAGCTTTAATTGTAGAGCTCACACTGCAAGAATGTTTCACAAGACAAAAAGCAGGAAAATATATTCACTAGAACCAACAAACAATACTAAAACTTGTCTCTGTGTGCAGGCTTTCATGCTGTTTGGTCATAGAGGAGGGCTGTGCTTCTCTGGTTACTGCTCTGAAATCCAGCACCTCCCATCTGAGAGAGCTGGACCTGAGCTACAATCATCCAGGATTTTCAGGAGTCATGACGCTCTTAGCCAGACTGGAGGATCCACAGTGGAGACTGCACACTCTGAAGTATGAAACCAGTGAAAGCACGGATAACTGGGTGGTATCCACAGTACACTCTGGAGGGTACAAGTACCCCCTAATATTGCTTGAAATTGAAAATTTGTGGAATTTGTTTTTCCACTAAAATGCCTGATGAAGATCAAAACGTTGCAAAATTAAAATTTACTGGGAGCTTTAAAAAATTCATTTTTCACTTTCATACATATTTTGATATTTGAGGTCTCTCTTTTTTTTCATTTGGGAGATTTTATGATTTCAGGTTCAGACCTTATTTTTAGCTACTTAATACCAGGAGTTCATTTCCATCTTTCAATGCTTTCCCTTTATTTATGTCCCTATACATTACAAAAATTACCTGTTATTATAATGTATAGGATGATTTCCTTGAGTATCTATTTTTAAAAAATAGCTTAAATTTCTTACCTGTGTGCTGAAGCTAGCAGGTTGTACACCATCACCAGCTCATACAATGTTCAAGTGGTCCCTCAAGCGTGGCACTGAAACTGTTAAATTCAGGTGGTTTATTGCTCTTAGACTGTGGTTGGCACCAAGTACGGTCAAAACCAGCTCGCTAAATACAGCTTTGTCCCTGCCGTCATTTTTTCACTGCTAGTCACACAATCATTGCCTATAGAAAGTGCTGAGTCATGCTTCTTACAGTACCTATGTTTCCTGAGGGCAACATGATTAGGGAGGGTCCTTTCAGCCTCCTATCTCATGCTGTCACTCAACAAACCCCCACCCCTTCAGTTGATGCCACACACCCCACACCAAATCAGGGCCAAAAATCTGAAAGGCCAAAAATCTGAAACTGAAAACATGTGATCTGAAAGTGAAAACAAGAGCCCAAACAGAAAAAAAGACCTGAATCCGAAAAAGTGGGATTTAAGCTGTAAAAAAAAGGTCTGAATCTAAAAACATAAAATCTGCAAATGAAAATAACAAGACCTCAAACATCAATATATATATATATGATAATTAGACATGAAAACAAATCCAAACTAAATTTAATCTCCAAAAACAAATCCTAAACTTATTTCTAGTTTGAATACATTGCTGTATTTTTCAAAATTCAAGATAAAAACATAACCTTAAGTTTCAAAGTTTAGTGTTTCAATTTCAATTTCTGCATTCAAATTATTGAAACTTATGGCCCTGATTTAGCGCTATATATGACAACATGATAAGTAATTCTTAGGTGTATTACAGTAAATATTGTGCTTCATAATCAGACAGGGTTTGTGCTTTTCTCTGTTGCTTCCCTCAGTGTGGATCACTCTGGATTGCAGAAGTTTGACTCTTAAAAAAACTCCAAAACACTGCACAAGAATCTATTAAATAGAAATTCTGTTCATGGTAATCACAAAAGTCAAGATAATAGCCAATATTAGTTAGAATTTTTAAAACTTATAAATACACATCTTACAATTAAATACATGTGGATATATTGTATTTCTGGGCATTTATCCAATGCAAATCATATTTAGTGTCTAGAATGTGCTAATTATAACATTTTCCACAAAAATAAACATGTGCATGCAGTTTTTTAAACATAGGATAATCTGCTAAAAATAGGGAATAGACTCCACTCTCATTGCCAGTAGAGCAGAGCTACATGGCTCTGCAGTAAACAGTATTTCTGTGTGCCTGTGTGTGTGTGTGTGTGTGTGTGTGTGTGTGTGTGTGTGTGTTTCTGGTGTGTCATGTTTGACACCACAGAAAGGCTGAAAACAGGTGAGTGAACAGTAAAAAAAAAAGCAGCATGGAGACCATTGATAATATAATGGGAGTTACTTCTTGTTATTTATTTATCGACAATTCAAAAATATCACTTAAAGTTTTGAACAAATCTGTAATAGAAGCCTGCCTCCAGACATCTTAGTAAAGTTATGTCCATTGGAATGGACAGGGGTCCACGAGTGAAATTCTGGATGCCAAAGACATAATGTTCCACAGTTTATGTAGTCATTCTCAATTGAATCACTTGATATTCAGTCTCACTCACAAATTCTCTGTCATATCTATTGTATTGACTCTTCTGCTCTTCATCAGATGCCTATGAGTTCACACTGGACCCAAACACAGTCCACGCTGACCTCCAGCTGTCTGACAACAACAGGAAGGTGGAGTGGTGCAGAGAGCAGATGTATCCTGATCACTCAGACAGATTTGAGTGCTGGGAGTCCTGGGTGCAGGATGTGACCGCTCGCTGCTACTGGGAGGTGGAGCTGGAAGGAGGAGTTGAAATTGCAGTGACTTACAGAGACATCAGAAGGGAGGCTGGGGCTCCGACAACAGGCTTGGAAGAAATGATCAGTCTTGGAGTATGCAGTGCTCTGATGACGGCTTCTTGGCCTGGCACGGTAACAAGAGGACAGTCGTTCACACTGCACACGCCTCTGGCTCCAACAAAGTTGCAGTGTATATGGACTGGCCTGCTGGCACTCTGTCCGTCTACAGTCTCTGACACACTGATCCACCTTCACACCTTCCATGCCTCGTTCTCCAAACCTCTCCATCCGGCTTTTAAGATCGATGCTGATACATTTGGATTTGGAGTATTTGGTTCCTCAGTGTGCTGTGTAGGAGGGAGTTAACACTGCTAGACTTTGCCATGTTAACATGACAGTTCAACCTGTACTCAGACATGCACACACGCACATGCACATGCACACATGCGCGCACACACACACACACACACACACACACACACACAGTCGCTATGGCTACATGCACACCAATATTCCAATATAATTCCAAATATGACAGTATGTGGACTTTAATGTAGGGCATATAAACTGCATATTCCTTGTTAATAGTATGAATTAGGACATTTTCCAAATTTAGCCTTTTCCGTTTAAGATGCGTGGGATATTCTGATATTTTCAGGTTTTAGGAGCACTATTGGACGTGTATACAGCCAATTTGGAATATGCATCTTCGTTATTTATTTATTTTTACAACCGCTTGTTGTCTGTTTATGGTCGGCTCTGTGCATTGTCATGGATACGTTGTACACAAACCAACTTGGCTACAGTTTGAAGGCTGTGGGGTAGAGATGCTGCTTTAAAGATTATGGAAGGCTTGGATATCAACAGGTTCTTGGATATAACATTTATATATACATTATCTTGTTCAAATTTGTATGGATTATCACATGTGGCAATCATATCACAATTTATTTTTTTGAATTGTAATTCAGTTGTTATTTACGACATCTATTGCACGTCTGTCCGTCCTGGAAGAGGGATCCCTCATCCATCCGCTCCTCCTGAGGTTTCTTCCTCCAACCCTCCAACTGCAAACATACAGTTATGCTTTATATATGCCAGAAGAAGATGATATTTTATTTGATTGCACTGTTGTGCATTCAGACTGTTTACTCAATCCTGGGCCCGGCCTGGATGCAACCATACACGTCCAACGTCCTTTTGTGAAGTTGTTGCAACTTAAAAGTGAAAATAAAATTAAATAAAAATCGTCAAATTACCCTGTTCGTTCTAAGTGTTAGCAACTGCAGTAAACCGAGTTAGTCTGAATTTACTTGAGCAGGAAAAAGATGATTGTGATAATGATTAAGTTAGGAGATCTGCAAGTTTTTTTTAAAAAACTGTTTAGGAATATTCAAATATGATGCAACCATCAGAATACAGATATATAGCACGGTAAACTTGGTTTACTGAAGTTACTAAAACTTAGAAAGGCTGATTTAATGAAACTTGGCACTTTTCAGTGGCAGCAACTTATTATTATTTTGTGTTTATCTAATCTTTATTTTTGTAACATTTTTATCCTTTTTTTAGCACTCAAATCACTATTTTTGGTGCTTTTTTACTATTGCTACTAATGTTGCCCCACCTTGAGTTTGATAAAGTCTTATCTTTTCTTATCTCATAATTTCATAACAAGTCCATCTAGAAGACAAAAAACAAAACAACTATACATGTGATTCGTAGTCAAATCTACCAGACTGATTATCCAGATTTGTTATGAAGTGCATTCATGCAAATTTCTTATGAATTTTATAGCTTTTGAGATTAAAAAAAAGCTGAGGTAAAATAAGTATCCACCTTTATAAAAACTCAACATTAAATTAAGATTTGCAATTGCTGAGAGAACATAAGAATACAACATTTACATCTTCAAAGTAGCCTACATGTTGACAAATCGGACAAGTAGTTTTCACTAAATTTATCATAGAACTGATAACTAAAGTTTCATTTTCTTTTCTTACAGTAATACAACATGGAAAATTTTGTGTTGTGGGGTACCAATTTGCTATTGGTTTTATAATTGATAAGCACAGATTTATTTTTTATCTAGTTGTAGTAGTAATTGTAGTTGTGGAAGAAGAGAAGGCAGCAGTACTTCTATCACTACAATGAGCAATACTTGAAACAGACAGAAAAACAGACAAAGACAAAGACCCTAAGTAGCCACAAGGGCCAATTAAGGGCCCCATCCACCTGAGTGGCTACAAAGACCCACAAGTTGATCATTAATTTCTAACTGGCACCTTTCATTGGCCACAAGGGCCAATTAAGGGCCCTGTCCACCTGAGGGGCCGCAAGGGACAGTCAATGGCCCACTTGTGTTCCCTCCTCCGGAAGGCCCACAGGTGAACCAATAATTATTAACTGGCATCTTTCATTGGTTGGAAGGGCCAATTAAGGGCCCCCTCCACAAGGGCCAATGGTGGAAACATAAAGGGTCAGTTAACCATTGATGACTAGTGGACAAGTAGACCAGGTATCACTAACTGGCATCTTTGTATTGGAAAAGTAACACACACACCAGGATGGCACTCTGTGTGCCCGTTGCTATGGTAATTATTGGCCCAGGTGCACTCCTCCTCTCCCCTCTCTCCTCTCAGGTCAATGTCCCTGTCAAACTCCTCAATTTTACAGCCATACCTTTCACCAAATAGTCAAAATATTAGAACGAGGAAGCAAAAAGCGGTTGTAATGAATGCAGAAATACCAAATTTGCCTGAAAAAATATCTGCTACATATCCCAAATCCTTGTGTAAGAAAAAGCTTGCGGCAGCAAATTTCCAGAAATTTCTTATCTCAGTTTGTATTGGAGTAAATGGGGAGTTTTTTGGGTCTCCCTTTCTTTGGAGGTGCACTGAGCCAGCTGTGTTGGGTTGTCAGCTTTCAAACCTACCTTTTCTGACCACCGCAAGTTTTCCTACGTTCGGATGTACAAATTGTGTATGAAGACCTGAAACTGTGGGCAGCAGATGACTTTGTTTGAGAATTTTTTGTGAAAGAGCAGAGACAGCTCGTTATGATGTCACGTGCTCGGACCTCCAACATTCCGTCTCCATTTGGCTCCATTATAAACGCAGAAATCGTCTGAAAAGTGCATAAAACTTAAATCGGCAAAACTCCAAAACTGAAAAAGATACAAAAGAGCTGGATCATACCAGAAGAGTTGAAGGCCTTGTGACCAGTTAAACTGTTAAATGGAGTCTCTAGCTGAAAGTATGCGAAAGCAGTAGACTTTGAAAGTGGAGTGGGTTAAAGAGAATTTGAAAAATTTCCCCATTCATATAATGGGAAAAAATGCATCCACACTAATAATAAGAACACAGATAAGAACACAATGTAGCAGGGAAAATGACTCATACCTGTCAATGAAATGGAAAGACGTAAAATACCTCATTTAAAACAAACAAATGTCTGCATTCCTAGAAAAAAAAAACAAATCTTGAAATAGATAAATGCAAAAACTGCAAGGAAAAATGCACAAATAGAAAAGGGGCGGGGGGCTCTCTAGAATGTCAATTATCAGGTTAAAAAGTTACAAGGCCAATGGCAGAGTCGCTCAATTTTTTTGCTTAACCTCAAATCTCTTATTTTTTCAAGACGAATACTGCGTCTTAATGTGAAAACGTGTCCGGAAGGCGGTGTATTGGGTGTTGTTACGGTTGCCTTTACGCAGCTTCGTACCGATGCCTGCCATCACCGTACCTGGATGAGACGCTCCTGCATCCAGCTGTGTCCTCGCGCACAGTGCCGAAGAGTGTCAGGCGCGAGTCAGGACCATACATACCGGCAGCCGGAGAGCTCGTGCCTCCTCGTTAACCGTAACGGCTGGCTAATATCCACACAGGTGTCCCACGAGACCCGGTTATAGCCTGGCGACGAGAAAAAGGGGGCACCGCATCTGTTGCCTGGGTGAATTCATTAACACGTTAGCATCCAGCTAGCTAGCTATCTTCAAGGTACCTGGCACAACGAGGTGTAAGTTGCACCGAAAATCACGAATGTCATCTCGGTTTTCCAGCGGACAGCGCTCGACATGAAGCTTCGGTAAATAGCGGTTTCGGTTACGGGGCGATATATTAACGTTACGTCCTGAAAAGAGTACGGTCCGTAAAGGTGTAGCAATGGGTTTGATGTAAGGCTAAGGAGCTAACGGGAGCTAGCAGGCTAGCTTCATGGAGAGTCAGTTGTAGCTCTGCGGCTGCTGCAGAGAGTAGCTCGGAGCTACACACCCTGCTAGCTAACATGGAGTGTTTGTTTCCCACTAAGCCTGAAGCTGTCTCACATAGATAAATACAATGACAATTCTGGATTCGATAGTCAGCTAGAAGGCCGACGCGACAATGGAGTCTTTCCTGCAGATAGCTCCCCACTCCCTGGCCATAGTGCTGTCCAGGGTCGGGGCTGGGGAGGCGGTGGGGGCCGCCGGGGTGTCAGAGAGCGACGCGCTGCCGAGACACCACACCGGCTATGAGATTTTCGCCGATTTCAAAGCAGAAAACACCCAGCAACATGTGTGGAACCAGAGGATTACCGAGGCTGTGTCCGAGACCTTTTTCCTGGGATGGATAGACGAGCATGTGCTGTTGATCCAGGGGAAGGAGGACCACCTGGAGGTGCTGAGGGAGGGATGGATGCGGAGGTCCCTCAATCCGCCGCGGGGATTCACCATTAAGTACCTGGGTAAGGCCTCTGTCTTCCATGTCTGCTGAGGTGTAGGCCGACTTATTCTCATGTGCTTGTGATTGTGTTTCCATTGACATCATGCGACACGACTACATCCATACAGCAGGAGACACTGACGCTGCCGGTCTCCATCACCACAGCGTGATGGACCATGTCTATGTTGTCTCATTTCTAAAACTGGTCAGCCAGAAATTTCAATGGCAGATTGAACATTTTAAGATAAATCACAAAGTGATGGGATGTAACTAAGTTACTGTGCTTTACTGGTTAGAAGATTTTTAAATAAAAATAAGAGTTTATAAAACATGGTAAAATGACGAAATTAGACAGTTGACATGGAAAATACCTTGCCAACTGCTTTAATAAAACGAATACGTTTTTTTTCTTTCTTAAAAAGATAATTTCAAGTTTGGGTTTTTTAAATAGGTTTTTTTTATTGGGCACTTTCAATGCTGTAAGTGCATTTTTCTGATTACATTTACTTTTACTTAAGTTACATTTTTAATGCATGACTTTTACTTTCAGCAGATTATTTTCACAGTGTGATAGTTATACTTTTACTCAAACAAAGGATACTTCCACCACCACTGGAATCACATTATAGGAAAACTAACAATTCAGGGGGCTACGATTGGATTGAAAAATCATTATCGATGCATCAAAATTGAGATTTTTCTCACTTTTTCTCACTTGCCACTACTTGCTACTTTTGAAACATAGCTTTTTAAAAACGCAAATAACTATCCATAATTAAATAACAGATGAATTTTCGTGCACACGGTGTGTCTCTTGTACAGGACATACTAAAGCACCACACACCTGGAACCTCTTTGCCCATGTTTTGTGTTGAAGTAGCTAATGGGAACAAAGATTTTTTTTAATTAGTCTAATATTGAGAGAGACTGCTGCAGCTGGCAGCAGTGAAACAGGCTGTAATGTAATTACTTGGGGCAGTTGTACACCAAAAATTAATGGCCACTTATATTGCTTGTTTTTGCCACTGACAGGCTCATGTTATTATGGTTAGTGTCTGACAGCATCATGTAAAGGATCCCCACGGAGATAGATCTTTTTTATTAAAGCGTAGGATCATTTTGTTTAACCAGAAAAAGCATTGTGGCTCTATACACACTTAAATTGCCTTTTATTTAAATAGAGTCTAGTGGGTTTGATGATAGATATGTCATTGTCAGATTCAGAGTATTTTAAATTAGAATAAAAACACTGAGCCTATTAGTGGCAAAAAAAAAAAAAAAAAAAAAAAATTGTGGATGCACAATGACAGTGTGTAATTGGCCTGAGTCATTCAATTTTAGCTTATCTTGCTTACTGCTGGGACAGTTCCAAAACTTCTCATCACTTGGACCCAAAAACATGGGAAAAAAGGGTGAAAGTTAAAAAATAAGTTACCTTTTAAAGATAAATTGTCATTAGCCTTTCTATTTTAAAAAAGTCTGCAGTCATTAATGAATGAATTTTTCTGAAAGCAGTCTCCTGCCTGAAAAACAAAAGGAGGGGCAGGTGGAGTGCTCCGTGTGGTGTTATTAACATCATGAGGGCAGCCTCTTTGCTGCACCGTTGGCTCCAGGGACAGCCAAGATGCTGAGCTGGCCGAGCGCAGAGTTTTTGAGGTGACACTGACGGAGCATAGTTATTTTTTCACGACAGTTTAGGTTTGATTGTTTAATGCTGCAGTTTGTGTTGGTCCACGGGTATTGTTTGTTTACATTATTGCTGATCGCTGCCTAGCTCCGGTAATGTTAATCTTTGGGTGATGACATAGAAAACAGCCAATCAGAGCTGATGAGTCTCTAACACAGCTGTCAGTCATGTCATCACTGCTCATGAACTGCGGTCAGACTGCCAAACTAGGCAGTGCTGATCACATCAAGATTCTGTTACTGTGTTGCCTATCTCTCGCTTCAAAAATGTATTGTAAATGTAAATGTAAACAGAAATGTATTTTGTTGTACTGTTCAACTGTAAAATGAGAAATTTTGTGACCTGGTCACCATTTTGAAAATGTTTAAGAATGCTGGTGCTATTTTGGTTCTGTGCGGCAGTGCACAGTGCATAAAGACCAGCTGAGGTGGAATATAGAATGCATCGTGCGTGGCTCGAAATGATTTTTTCGTGTTCATGTTCAGTTTATTACAATATAATTTGAGTTCACTGTCCCTATACCGAAATGTGCAGTGAAACCACTACAAATTTGATATGGTCTGTGGGACATTCTTAGTAGATATCCATTGCACTTCTCAGCAAACTTAATATGAAAAGTCACTTTTGCTAAAACTTTAAGGTTGGACTGGAGGCTGTGACCCACAGGGTTGATGAGCTGCTGTAATCCAACATTTCCTCACAAAAAAAATCAGAATATTGAATTTTAAAGGACCCATCTGATGTGTGTTGAGATGTGTGGATTATTACAACAACCTCCTGTCATTTGAGGTGTTTTAAAACAGGAACACTGCTTCTGGACTATAGAGTGATGAATGTTGAGGAAATGCAATAATTGAAACATTTTGAGCACAAGGATGTAGCATAAATTTGACGGGGTTTGAATACTTTCTGAATGGACTGTGTACTCAAACTCATTAAGCATACATGCTTTCCTACATGTAAGAAGTGAGTGAGTGAGTGAGTGAATGTCAGAGTTTTCTGCTCTGATTAAAGAGAAGAAAGGCAGGAGTGCTATGAATAAAGGTCTTATTCTCCCCACAACCCCAGGCATGTACACACACCCACACTCTCTCTCTCCCTCACACACATACACACACACACACACACACACACACACACACACACACTCACACACTTACACAGGACTGGTGGTGGTAGAATGGGAAGCAGACATGCATACATACCACAGATAATATGTGTATCAGATATTTGACCTCTGTTCAGGACCTGAGATGATGTGCTCACTGCCTTTGTCCATCTACTAGTTTGTCTGATGTTGTGTGCATTGTTGCTGTCCAGACCTTTGCATCTGCCCTCTCCCCAGAGTTTGATCTGACTGATTGATCTGGTATTTTGACATGAAACATAAAACTCAGCTAAAATAAAAAACCATGAGGGACATGGAGGGGCTCGATTAGCCAGTTAGTGCTAAGGGCGGGACTAACGTTGTTTTCAAACCTGGCCACATTCAATCTAAAAGCAGGGTGCTAGGCTGGGCAGTATGTAATCTTTCAAAAACTTCATAACTTCCAGAAATTTCACTGGGGTATACAATATATGATGATATGAGTATGCGGTACTAACATCAACTGTCTCTAAGTCACAGAAGACTGATGAGGCTAAATTGCCTTGTTAACTCATCATAAAACACTTCATTCAAACTCGACAGAAACAAAATAAATTTCACCCAAACCGTCTTGGTTACTCTTGTTAGTAATCTAGCCAGTAAGTCGACTGTTCCAACAATCACCAAAAATGAATCCTTGATGAACCAGAGACTGAGCTCTGGTGGTGTGTGCTGTGCACGACGTACAATCAGTTTAATAGAAGGAGGAACGCCTGTGTTTATGACGGTATTGAAAAACATGGGATTCCTAAATACCCTGGCATTCTGTAATACTGTGATAGTGCCCAAGCTTTTGGTGTGCGTTGCTTTGTTATGGTTTGCAGGTTGAAAGACAGGTCTTGTTTCTGTTGTTTAGTGGGTTTGTCAGAGGTGTTACCCAGTTAGCAGCGAGGTATGTTAAACAAGTTCTAGTACATCTTTACTTATATTATGTACATTTTTTGTTTTTATTTGGAATCTGCTTTGGCAATGTGACATATGTCTCCCATACCAATAAAGCCCCTTTGAACTGAGCTGACTTAAACCCTGTCGTATGAGAAGGCAGTACAGTGTTCAATGCACCTCCATTTTTAAATTAAACATGTTGTCAGGTCTGAATGCAGCACTGTTGTCAAGCGTAGTCAAGCGCTGTGCCAGAACCAGTGTGGAGTAATGGCAGCAATGACAAGCACTTTTAGGCTCTGCTATTGAGGCTGTTCTAAATCGACGTCATCTCAATATCGCCAGACATTTTCGTTTGTTTTTACTTTACTGTGTTTCACACTTAAATCCCTGGTATAACAAGTATGTTGTCATGGCTATGCGTCAGTGTGGACTTTAAATGACATTACATTCAGGCAGATGTGTGGGTCTAGTAATTGGTTAAGGCAAATCAAATCCTTTTCTCTAATGGAAATTGGTTAGGTAGTGGATTGGATGCAGTGTCAGACTGGAGATGGAAATGGAGTATAACCAGCTGACAATTTTGTCTGATATCAGGCAATGATCTGTAGTGTCTTTGGTGAACAACTCAAGCTTCATACCAATGTGTACCATTTTGGTATTTAACTTGACTTTAATATCAGATATGCAAACTTGACACTTCTTCAATCTAAGATGACACCTCTTGGCACATGTAACAAGCCTAGATGATCTCATATGTCATTCCCACTGCACAGAAATCTGCTAACATCTGGCTTTTGAATGCAGTGGGAAAGCGAAAGGCACCACTGCGGTGGTCATGTGTTTTTATCGCCTCTGGCTCTAATCAGTATTGATGGGAACACAACACCAGTGTGAACATGCTATTTCACCTCCTTAACCAGGGAAATGCGATGATGCGCCGACACTAATTACCATCTATATTTGCCTAAGCAGTGCTCAAAAAATGATCTGTATTATTCTTCACTGAGTTTGAAAGAAAGACTGAATATGAAAAGAGAAGTAACCACCGTTAAGGTTTCACAGACCTCTGTCAATGCTGTTTTCTACTGTTTACCTGTTCTCCTGCCTGCCCATGATGTCAAAAGGACACACCAAAACAACACATACGTACTCCTCTGCCACAGAGTCGTGTTCACAGCTTTTCTACTGGCAAATGCAGGCACACATTTTGGTGGAAAAGGGGTATTACAGTAATGTTTAGATAATGTTGTTGATATACAACTATTTGTCAAATATGCGATTGTTTATTAACCTGATATGGTTGAGTTGTCTTGATTTAGCAAACACTAGCCCTCATAATTTGGATGTACGGTTTGATGTTAATGTTGATTCTAACATTATTTTGGTAATGTTACCATTATGCCAATGATGACAACATAAGTTGAGCTCTTCTGCCACGTCATTATCAAACTTTTTACTAGGCTTTACACAGATCATATCGGCTATATCGGATCGGCCGATATTTGGCATTTTTTGAAATGATCGGGATCGGGCGTCATGTCATAAATCACCGATCCGATCAATGACGTCATGGTCGTGTTGAAATTTTTTTAATCTGTCTCATTTACTCCAAACTAGTTTCACAGCATTGACATGTTTATTTGTTTGTATCTGAGAGCTAATGATTCATGATTAAAAAAACTTCATTTTCGTCTTCGTGCCTCTTCCTGTTTTGAGTACTGTCGCTATGTGACGGACAATAAAGTTTCTTTGAATCTTCACTACAGCAACATCTTTGTTTGCGACACAAACAAAGATGTCGGAGGTGTGGAAGTTTTTCAAAGTGAGAGAAACAGACATAGCACAAGCTATCTGCAATATATGCAACGCTACACTACCTCGCAGGGGAACATCGGCAAAAACTTTCACTTGGAAAAGATACATTCAGAAAGAAAAAGAAAAGCAAACTCCGAAACGGATGCTAAAGCAAACAACTTTGGACAGTGCTGCTCGTCCGTATAGTCGGGACAGTGAGAAGGCAAGGGGTGGCACAAGGAGGCTGATGGAGTTTATTGTGCTGTCTGACCTGCCGTTTAATATTGTGGAGAACCCTGCATTTCAACGGCTGCTATCTTACTTTGATCCACGCTACCGCCTCCCAGGGCACACGTATTGTGGTGAGACAGGTCTGAGTGAGCTACACCGGGATGTCCATTCACGTGTAGAGAGCCTTCTGATGGAAGGCAATCCTTCTATCAGTTTCACTACAGACATTTGGTCCTCAGACGTCAGCCCAATGTCACTACTGAGTTTAACGGCCCAGTGGATTGACTCAAACTTTAAACTCCGAACGTGATCGGATCGGTGATCGGTTATCGGTTTATTTAAACTCACTGATTGGTGATCGGCGATCGGCCCAAAAATCGTGATCCTGTAAAGCCTACTTTTTACCCCTGATGGGTTTGCATGCCTGTTATTTTTCAAAACCGGTGCAAATTGGCTAATTTGCTGGTGTGTTTTTTGTAATTGTTTGTGTGCAGTTTTGTAGTGATGCATTCATGGCTGCAGTGGCTTAGTTTAATGTGGTTTTACTGACAGTGAAGGCATGGATGGCATCTGCATCCTCCAACAGAAGTGAATGTGGAAATGATTTAGTGTTCAAGGACTGGCTGGCATTATTCTATTCTTTATCTTGTGTATAAGAGAAATGTAGAACCTTGCCAGACTTGTCCTCACTTACTCCACTCTTCTCTCAGCTTGTCTTCAGTCCTGCCTGTATAGCTCTCCTCTGCAGTGGGTATAAGTGCCTAATGTCTGTTTGGGTGTCTGTGTTTGGCTCAGGGGCACTCAAACAGCCATTACTGAGAGGACTGAGTTACAGTAACTATGTGCTAACCACATATATTTTTCTGCGTCTGTCGACACACACACACACACACACACACACACACACACACACACACACACACACGCACACACACACACTCTCTTGATCATGTACAGACAGATAAAGTGAATTTTGAAAGTAATTAAGCCAAGCCTTTCATCAGGAGAAAATTACTTTTACCACTCACAGATCAGTTTCTGTGTTGGAGCCAGCTGTGTGTGCCTGCGAGCATGGAGTTTGCTGCCGCTCTACCTCACTCTGTGTCTGTCTCTCCTCTTTTGTTTGTCTGACTCTTTCATTTTGTTAACCTTTTAATTTGTTTTATTTGAAACTCAAAGCCCTGTGCTGACAGGACAGGATTTTTCCTGGTGTCACCAAAGCAAAAAACATAACAGCTGCATCAACAACCACAGCAACCCAACTGTAAATCTGTTTTCTTCCGCCCTGGCTTTATCTAACCCGGTAAAAACACAGAGCTGGAATAAACACTGTAGCATGACTGAGCATGACAGAGACAGAGTTCTGCTGAAGAACAGGGGAGAATAAACCAACAGACCTTTTGTGATGATAGTGCAATACAGACTGAGCAGTTCCTCTTGAAACTTTTTACAGTAGAGCCTTGCAGGGAGGGAGTTTACCCGATTTGGTCTTTAGTAGGGCTGCCGCTTAAAGGTCAGAGATTCAAATCATCAGTTGGAGACCCCTCAGTTGATTGACATTGCTTCAGGTCCTGCAGTCTTTTTTTGGGGGGGTTCTTTTTGCAGGTCAGTTTGGTGTGCAGTGTACTTCTGGGGATGTTTTGGTCCCCAGTTTAGGATGTGGATTTAGCACTTATGACTTTCAGGATACTCTTTGATAGAAGCAGCTGTGGACACGATGCAGAGGAGGAATGACTTTGCACTGTAAGGCTCTGATATGACATTTTATTCTATCTTCTGCTTAGAAGTGGTGAATTTACAGCTCACAGCAACTTAATATGATACAATCTCTGGATTTTGTTTGATCAGCAAAGTGTCAGCAAAAAATGTTGTTGCACATTTGCACTTTTTAGTGCTGTTAGCTTTTTTACTATATTGCATGAATGCCGCTGTCACATTGAAAGTTCCGTTGAGCCCCTTCAAAATGAAAAAAAACCCCAAATGTGGCATATTCGTATTGGACAGCCTATTCTGATTCAACTGGCATAATTTTAAGTTGGCGACAGTCTTTAATTTGGGAGTTACTAAAGAAGGTGTTGAGTTTTACTCCCTGGATAGCTTGAGCCTTCATGACAACATCACAATGATGTCACATATCCTGTGCCATTATTGAGTGTCCCTGGCGTGCTGCTGCTCCGTATGTGCCCAGAGTAGGCTCTGTGCTCTGAGAGTGTGGTGCATTTAGTAACAGCACAGGATTCATATTCCAGTGGCATGGTTCAGCTTCAAAAGTATCCTGCTCCAAAAATATAAAATCATAACGCGGCAGATAATTGTGTGGGAAACCCTGAAGTAAGTCTCAAAAGGTCATAAGGCATAACGTCTGGAGCTGCTTCATAGACAGTAAATGAGAACCTGATTTTATAGACCCACAGATTGTTGTGTTTTATACCCAAATGAGCTTTTTTCTTTTTTAGTATTCTCAGTTCTTATACAGAAAATGTTCCCATATACTCAGTCAGAACATTCCCCTGGCTGCTCTCAGTGTCATCTAGAACATCTTTCACATTCACTGTCTGTGGAGCAGCTCCACACTTTCTACCCCATGCCATCACAACTTTGAGTTTTAGAACTAGTTTGGGAGAGAATTGTTATTGTCTACTAATATTTTGGACTGTCTCAGACCACATGAATAACGTATCAATGCTGGAAACAATAGTTCCTCTAATGTGTAGTTCCTGATGTTGCTGATGCCTTCTATTGTTCACACCAACATGTCAGCAGTTCTTGGCAGCACTGAGAAGAGTGAGAGGCTGGCTGCCACATTCATGCACACGCATGGCCATCACTGACAAGTTTGCATGTGCTGCATTCACACCTTTTTCCATAAGCGACCCTTTTACTATCATGTTGTAAACTGATGACCCCATATTAAGTGACATATTCTAGATATTTGACGTTGTGTTCTATCAATGCATAACAATAACAGTACAGAACAAATAATAATCTCTACAATGAACAAATAGTCACTTCAGGAAGCTTGAGGTCAAATGATTTGGCTGAATCTTGAGCAGATTATTTACATTGAGTTTTGTATCAGAGATGAGCTTGCCTGATATTTTAGGAACATTTCATACAGTTCTGTCTATATTACATAATTTTTATTTTTAACAATGTTTTCCTTTCCTTGCACTATAGACACTTGTGAACAATTCTGGGGTTTAAGAACATGTATGAATAAGACAGACTTCTATTATAACTTTCTTAAGAAAAAATTAAGAAAAAACTATATTGGTAGACAAGCCCCTATGAGAACAAAAACAATAGGGCTCCAGCAGTGATTGTCATTACTTGGACCCCAAAATACACAACAATGATAACTCTGGTCACAGGCAACTCCCTTTTGTTGTGTAATATGACATGTCTGATGTAAAAAAAACCAAAAAAAAACCTTTTGAGTATTGCTCAAAACGCCTTCTTCGTCCTCTGATATTTTGCTCATATATATTTTAAACATTTTACATCCTGAATTGCCTTTTCAAATTCTCATTTTTAGGACGTATAGGAAGTATTTATTTTGTGGAAAAAAACTCAAACTTCCAGGTTGCTCTTCGATTGGTATTTAATGCAGTAACCAAGTTAGTCCACTAGATGACAGCAGTTCACACTGTACTTCCTCTCTACTGGTTCCTCCTTGACAACACTGGTCAAATTATCAAATAGCATTACATAAAAATTATTTATAAATACCCACAAAAAGAATGTATGCTATCTTGTAAAAAGAAATCAAATTCCAGCAGTTAAGTGTTTGACCTTTGCTTGTGTCTGCGTGTTTCTCTGCTCACACTGCTAGAATGCTGCATCACTCAGTGACATGACAGCTTTGACATTGTCAGGGGTCACCTACTTGTGTTTGTCACTGTTACTTCACATTTTGTGTCAGAGTCAGAGTCAGAGTAACTCTCTAAACTCTCAGAGTTTAACATGTTACCACCACTGTGCCAAACCATGACTCAAATCCAAGTAATTTTAATTTCTGAACTTACCAGAATTCTGTTTTCCTTTGAGGTCTAACAAATGTGTTGAATGCATTTCCTTTCTCATTTGTTAAAATTTTATTATGACCTAAAACCTTCATTACATTCATGTTAGCTTGTTCTTCAAATTCTTCACGAAGCCTCCTTCTTCCCTGCTGAGTGCAGGCACATTTAAAGGGCAGTGTTGCTGCCACCAGCTGTCTCTCATTGGAATAGCATGGCTTACATCCACTACCATGCATCACAGCTCTGTACAGATGGCAGGAATGTGTTGTGCCACTTGCATGAACATGAATCGTTGTGCATTCTAGAAGAGCATGAGATATCAATCTCAATCTCTCTTAAAACTCCATGGGCTACATTAAAGTGAGATATTAAGGTGCTGTAGTGTCATGGTTTCTCGTTTCATTTGGCTTCTTTGCTCCAGAAGAGAAAGCACTAGTGGAGATCATTAGATGTTGTGTGCACAACAATCACCATATGTAGTTTCTGAGCCAGGATTGTGTGGGAAGGGGTCAGATGGGCCCAGATGTACTTTATAGGGGGTCACTGCTCCATCCAGACCATACTGTGAAAACAACACTAGATTTGTGCTACAAAATAATATTAAAATGATATGAGAACTGATATCAGACATATTCTTTTAGACCTTATATTTCACTTTGATCACTCTAAACAAAATAATGTTAATTTGAAATGACAAAATCATATGGATCAGAAATAATAATACTCACATACTGTCATGTTAAAATGATCACTATTAATATATAAATATCCCTGTACACTGTATATTCTGTCACATCCACATACCTCATGCATTATTCCACTCTATTTAATGCCCAGTAATTCCATATTTATTTCAACACCCTTTGCACTCTGAACCATAGACTATACAAAGATGGATGACATGCTCCCACTTACCTCTGCTATACTGAAGAGAGGTTAAAATATCCAAGACATGGGCGTTGCCATCTTGCGAGGGTGATGCCATTGAGAGCCGGATTCCGGACTTCCTGCCAAAACACCTGTCAGAGCAATCGAGAGCAGCGCCATTGAATGCGAGTGCATGGATTTGCTGTCACAGCTGTCAATCATGGCAGAAAAGCCCCATTTGCATAATAAAATAACTTATTGAAACCAAACTTTTCATCAAAACAAACACGTGAACAAACATCAGGTTGTTGATGAGAACTTCCTTCAGTCACAGAAACCATCTTTAGAAAAAATATATCTGCTATGAGTTTTTATTTTAGCCTATGTCCCATTCACTAACATGGGGCGGGCCTGAAGACCTGTACTGCAGTCAGACACTAGGGGGCGATCCAGATTAAAATGTTACACTTTGGGGAAACTGTCATGTCATCCATCTTTATATAGGCCTAAGGTTTATGCTCTAAACCATAGCACTACTGCATTACTGTTTACAGTTTCATTGTGTCAGATCTTAGGTTTACCTTTGTTCAGCTAGGTTGTTCTTATTTTAGCTGTCTTTAGCTATGTTTATGTGTATGTACATAGACAATATGTCGAGTCCGATGCCTGTATGTGTTCATACTTACTTGGCCATGAAGGCTGATTCTGATACTTTTACTTATGTAAGGTTTAGAGTGCAGTACTTTTACTTGTAGTGGAGTATTTTCACAGTACAGGGCTCTATGCTAACTTTTTTTCCAAGAAGTAAATGTGTCTAAATGAAAAAAAAAAAGTAGTTGCATACAAAGAAAATTAGGATCACAATTCAAAATGTTCCAAGATGGAGTTTATTAAACCATTAATTGCGGTCATAGGCTATGCCATGCTACTATGCGTGTGTGTGTTCCTTTTCCTTGTGTATTGTAATGGTTCTGTAATACAGTTTTTCTCTCCTGATGCTGTGAGTGAGGTGGCTGATAGATGAAAAAACCCACTGCCATGCATATTTTATTACTGCCCAAAATGATGAAATGCCTTTTTTGTTTCACATAAATGTTTGTTTCAGTACATTTAATGGAGAAAAATACTCTGCTGACGCCAAGAACAACTTATTACTATAGCCTTAGCATGTAAATAAGTTCACTCTGGTAAGCCGTGATGCACTGTGTATGTTAAGGCCTTTTAGTCTGAAAGGTAAGGGAGGAAGTGGAGCTATGCTACGGACTAAAATGTGGGAGAAAGTAAAAAATTTGCTGTCTTGGTTCAAACTACGTGGCCCTCAGTGTCCTTACTTTATAACCTTTTTAAGTATGCGTGCAATGCTAGCAAGCATCAGAGCGGCAGCAAGTGATAGTTTAGCCAATCACCTGATGTCCTGTGTAGTAAACAGTGCTGCAGAATTAGTAGTGCCCGAGTTGGTCAGGTTTTGTCACACAGGTGCAGGTGTTTGTGAGTGTGTCACAGACAGCAGGAGCAGCTTAGGAGCAGCTTAGAAGCAGCAGAGCCCTGCACCCCTACATGACACCAAAATGCAACAGGGACTTTCAGCATAGTTTAATGACGTGACTATTTTTTTTTTGCTTTTTTTTACTGTAGAGTCCTGCAGTGTAATAGTACTTTTACTTAAGTACCTTTACTTAAGTAAAGCTGTTATTACAACAGTTACTTCAATGTGTTAGACATGTGGCGTTCATGTAAACAGTACAGTACAGTACGGTACAGCCAGAGATTGTATTGTGTTACGTTGCTGTGAGATGTAAATTCACCACTTCTAAGCAGAAGGGAGAAGATAAAGTTATCACTGAGCCTGGCCGGGCAAAGGCTCTCTTCCTCCAGGCAGCTGCCTCTGTCTCAGTCACCCTGGGTTCTTCTTCTAACTTCTTGTACCAAAGAGCAGTGTAAAAGTGAGGAGCACTCACTCTGCAGCCTAAATCAGAGGTCTGAAATGTCCCCAGAGGTACATAGCACATTGACTGACAAAAACAAAACAAAATAAATGACTGCTGAACTCAGAGAATCTCAATTGACTGAGGGGTCTCTAAGTCATGATTTTTAAAAAACAACCTTTAACTGTCATTGGGCAGCCCTAATATTTAATCAACATTTAAGAACAATAAAACTTTAATTAATAGCCCAGGCTATTATTTGCTTAAATCATTGAACTAAACAGGCTTATATTTGGGACAGGAGTTTATAAGGAATGTGCTTTTAATTCCTTTCATACAAAACTGTTGCTCAGGAAAGAGGGAAATATAATCAAATTATTTATTTAACTCTTTGAAACCTGGGCAAATTGGCTTTTACTAAGTTAAAAGCAAAAAATGACCTGGAAAAAGGGAAAATTATGATAATTCTGTAAAATATTTTTAGATATAGAATTACAGTGTTTCCTCTAGGATCTTTTTCAGCAGCGGGGGCAGGCTCTCCGGGGAGCCGTGGCGGCGTAAACAAATGACGCTTTTTAAAGGCTGAATGTAAAAATAAAAAATAATAACAAAAATTCAACAATAAAATAATAAAAACAATAAATAATAATTTCTTGATGGGGCTGTAATCAGTGGCAAAGTTTGCACCCAGGCTCAGAACAATGGATTTTTCTTGGTTTTTTGTAGAGCAGCTCTAAGGCTCTGTTGTACGGAAATTCCCCAAGAGGTGGCCCGTTGATGCTCAGCAGCATACATGCTGCAAGGTGATCCCCCTGCAGCCTGTTTCTCAAGTCAGTCTTCACCTACAAATAGAAACAATCATTTTTTTTTTTTTTTTTTTTTTTCAACCCATTTAGGGTCCCAGCCTGATAGCCTGTGTTTCCCTTTATGTTTTTCTCCTCTACTCTCATCTCTCTCTCCTGCACCATCACTTTGCTCTCCTGCTCCTTCACTCGGCACTCCCCCTCCTGTACTCTGCTCTCCTTCACTTTGTTGCACTGCTCCTCCCTGTCTGTTACTTGTCTTATATGATTACATAAAACATTAACGTTAGATAATTTACACTCACGTCACATTTGATTACAAGTGTGAACATAATTTTTTACCTAACCATCATAATTTGAGTCAGTAAAAAGGCTAATGATACCTGACTAGCGCCATCCTCATCAGGTGTCTTTCTCTTCTTTGAAAAATATTTGAACAAGCTCATCTGAAAATGCAGTCAGCAGTTACATCATGGCGTGTATATCGCTTAATGCTATCAGTTAGTTTACTCACGTTAGCGACACTGAGTTGAGTTGGCACCGGGCCCAATTAACTTAAGCTACGTAACCTTAGCTGGCCATCAATATTTTGCGAATGTTTATTTAACTAATAAAATCTATTATAATTTTTCTTAAGCTAATAAGTCTACCTTTTCTCCGGTAAGTTGCACGCTATTTTCAAGCCGACACTCCTCTGACTCTCCGACCTGATGCCTGGATGCGAGTAGCTAATTAACGTCGGCACCAGTTAGTTCTGTTGGGGGGTGGGAGGGGGCGGTGGTATCTACCCCAAAGAGTAGATACGGAGCAAGATAGTTATCTGCCTCAGCACTCGCGACACCCAACGCAGTGCAGGACTGTGCTGTGATGCGGCGGTGGTGTATTTGCAATTTAAAAAAACAAAAAAAACAACCAAAAAAAACCGACATTTGAAGGAGCGGCGGGTAGGATTTAGGAGTGGCGGGCCGCCACTCCTAAATGAGTGTAGAGGAAACACTGAATTATAAATATAGTTCCCTGGACATGTGTCCTCCACTTTTTAAAAAACTAGTCTTCTCCATCTTCTGATGTCTTTTTTACGTCTTTCTTGGTTACTTTATAGGTAATACCGGATTCTTTGGTGGTCATGGTGTCAGCAAAATTTATCGAATGATTGATTTATGGAGAATCTTACCAAGCTAACATTGTGTGTAGCATATCCATATTGACAAAAGTTTAAATATTTATATTTGTCTGTGCACTTTCAGCAGCTAACTAACATTAACTCCAGCAAAGTAGCCAACAACCTGGTTTAATACATCCAAAGAGCATCTGTAAAAATGAACTGCATGGTAACCAGACAGGGCCTCTAATTGAGTTGTCAATTTGGGACATGGCTTATATTTGAAGTTTTATGGTAACTAAATTTTATGTATTGGATCAGACTTGGTACTGGCATTTAAGAACCTGGTTTGGGATCAGGGCCAAATAAATGTAATCAGTACATCTTTAGTCACTGTGTTTTGTGTAAAAACAATTACAGTGTTTTGGAGGAAACAGGAGAACAGACAGGCTCAAGTACAGATGCGCACATGTTATGATGATGAAGCATTTTTATGATGTGTATGTGAAATAATGGCAGGCTGTAGACTGCTGGTGTTTGAGAGTGGACTCTAATGCTGGGCTGTCTGTTGTCAGGCTGGGTGATGTAAGCGTGTCTATTCTGAATCTGCTGTCTGTGTTGCTTTGTGTGTTTAAAGAGAGGCTAATTTAGGTTGGTTATGGTTGCTTCTGTTGCTGTGTGTGTTGCAGCATTTGGCCAGTTAGCTCAGAACAAAGTGGATAGGTGAGAAAATGTTACATAAGGCTAGATATTTAAAGGATGAGTTCAGACTTGATTTAGCCAACTGCTGAGGACTGAGGGATAACTTCACAGCCAGTATGGACAGGAGGGGGATTACAACTGGGGCTGCAACCATTCATCCATTAGCTGTCCACTCATCAACGACTAATTTCATAATCATGAATCAGTCTGAGAAAAAAAATCTCTGATTCCACCTTCTTATATGAAAGTTTCTTGTTTCTTTCCTTCTCTATGACAATAAACTGAATATATTTGGGTTGTAGACAGAGCAACGTTTGAGGATGTCATCTTTGACTCTGGGAAACACTGATTATTTTTTTTCATAATTTTCTGAAATTTTATGGACTTTATGGACAACAATTTGTGAAAAAATAGAGTAATTAGTCATGAAAATTATTGTTAGCTGCAGCCATAATCACAGCCACCAAGAGCTCTTTAAGTGTACAAAGGGACAACAGTGTAATAGGGGTCCTTACCAGACATAAAAAGTATAAAACTGTCCACATGCTTTGTATTGGCATACATTTATATTAACCTAGACAACAAAACTTTATAATAAAATCTTTTTGTGCCTTTCATAAGTCAAACAAATCAATTAGAAATTCGTATGATATGCATTATTGTTATTGTTATTTTATCATTGCTAGTCATTAAAATGACCCCGAAAATTGGACGAGACAATAATAGTCAGATTTCAGAAATGCCATGTCAGCTCTCCTTACCCACTGCTACTCTCATTAAATTACAATGCGTCTCTGTGTTTAAGTACAGTTGGTTTTTCACACATAAAACGCAACGTATCCAAGTATACAAACAATACTCAAGACCATTTTTCAAATGGACCTAGGTACTGATCTATAAACTGTGCGCAGGTATAGTGTGTTCAGACTACAGGCTTTCCCACACATCCTTTTATTTGCGGCGGGCCGCCACATCAGTTCCTCTCATATTGTGTTTGTCACACTATAGAATGATTTTTTACTTGTGAATCAAGTACCAGAGGAATGAGTCCTAAAAGATAGAAGTTAGATAAAATAGGTAAGTTGAGGACATCACCTTTGGTTAAGTGACATTGTTCCTGTTTTCTGACTTTTTATGAACAAAATCATGTGAGAGTAGTAAAAATAGGGTTAATGTGTCTATTAAACACTTAATAAATGACACTTGGTGGACTTCCATCGCTCCATAACACGCCTACGTGGCCTTGGATTGGAAATGATGACGGCTAGTGTGGTGGCTGCAAAAGAAATAAAGCTGCTAATGTTTTGAACATCCATCATCATGCTTCTTGGAATGTTATCACTGGAGGAGAAATCGCAGAACATCACTCAGTGGAAACACTCGTAGTTGTGTTCTGTCAACATTTTGAAAATACTGCTTAAGTTCTGCGCAAATCTGTAATGGAAACCTGCCTACTGACTGTAGCGGCTCTAAATTTTCTTCTTGTAGTTGTTACTTCCCCACCTACTGGACAGGCTGGTTTTGTGTTGATGAAATCAGTGTGTTCATGTATCTTGGACATGAATATTATTGGTAGCTGAGCTCATGTTGCTGTGTGTATGGACATGGTATGAAGTTTGAGTTTTGGTGATATTGAGGTGACGGCTTATAGCACTCTGTTTGTCAGTGTGTTAGTTAGGCTGCTGCGAAAGCGACAGCACAATATCAACTCCAAACACTGTATATTGCCTGTGTTGCTGTGTGTTGCAACATTTGGTCAGTGTGCTGCTAGCTGATTGGCTGGCTCATGCACTTGGCTTCTATCCAAACTAGTCTTTGAACACACACACATACACACACAGGTCACTAAGTAGCATTCAGCTGTAGGATATCAGTTTGTTGAAGTGTGTTTTCTATGAATGGGTAGCACAGCTCAGCTTTAACAACAGGAGGAATGTGTGTGTGTGTGTGTGTGTGTGTGTGTGTGTGTGTGTGTGTGCCTGTCGGGGGAAACGATTCTTGCCCTCCCTCCTGCCCCCTCCCTCTTCTCCCTCTCCCGCTCTCTCTCCTCTCCAACAACAACACAGTGAGCGACAGAGTGAGAGCAGACAGGCGAGCAGCAGGCAGAAAGAAAGAGGCGAGCGGACGGAGGCGAAGACAAAGGAAAAGCCAAGGCAGCGCTCGCTCTGCTCTGGATTAACCCTTTCTTCTTACTAAATGTTGCTTTTTGTGGATTTCACACGTCCTCCATCATCCCTTTGCTCAGCCGTGGTACACCGCTCTCTCTCTCTCTCTCTCTCTCTCTCTCTCTCTCTCTCTCTCTCCCTTACACACACACACACACACACACATACAGTTTTTTCTCAAAGGATCAACTACTGGTGTATATGAATGGCGTCCTGGAGGAATGACCATGGATGGATGGAGGTAGAAGGGAGGAGTGTGCCTTCTTTTCCCATGGAGATTGTGTCGTTTTCTCTCCTCCTTCTGCTGGCTGCGCAGCCTCTTTCCCCTCGCTTTCTTTTGTATTAGCGCCCCCTCCCTCACTCCCTCCTTTCTTTCTTCCCTCCCTTCGCTGCACAAGCTTTTGTCTCTCTGACAGGGATCCAGGCTTGTCTTTTTGCCGCTCTCCCCACCCTACCCCCTTTGACCGTCTCCAAAAGTGCCGTTCCCTCATTCCTCGTGCTTCTGTTGAAGCTAGACCCAACGAGTCTGACGCCGAGTTCAGGCTCCAGGCTAGGCTAAGTGCTAGCCACTGGAGTGGTGTATACACCTCAGCTTGTCACTGCGAAGTGTGTTTCTTGTGTGTTTGTGTGAGTGTATGAATTCAGACATCCTAGCAGAAGCATTGGCTCACACTTGACCAGTCCTTCCATGGTGGATTTGGTGTGACCTGAGTAAGGAGGACAGCAGGAGGAGGGAGAGGTGTGCATGCAGAGTTGGAGGTAATCCCCCCCCCACCTCCTCCACTCACACTTATCACTCAACAAGCCGTTCTGGTGGCATGGCCCTGAGAAAGTGTGGTCAGCCCTGGACTGGAGTATTTTTCATTTCACAACATGGCTGTTGTTTAAGTCAATTTATTACCACAAACGCTCCACAATGGAATTTACGTGAGGCACTGGGAACTTGCAGCCCTGGGTCTACCATTTGGCCCAAAGATTCAGAAGTTTGCCCGTGGAAAAAAATATTTTGACTTTGTCTTGTGGATAGATTTATTATCTGTCGGCCACCCAGCGTGGTGAGGATGAAGAAGACAAGCAGCCGCACGCTCAGGCGGGCATGGCCCAGCTCTGAACTGTTAGAGCGCCTGCTGCCACCAGCAGCCTCCGCAGAGCCTCACAGGAGCCGACGCTCTCGCAGTGAGAAGGACTACAGAATCCACAAACACAGCAAGAGGAATCACTACCCTCCACAGTATCTGTGTCAGAGTCCACCTGCTTACATCCACACAGGTATTGTACAATCCCTCAGAGAGAAGCACTGACCAGGCTTCACCACAGTTTGAGAATGAGTTTACACATGCGGTGTGGTGTTAGGTGCTTTGACACTTTGTTTGCAAAACAGCATTGTTTTCACAAAATGTTTATATCTGATTAGAGACATCACTTTACCACTATATGAACTGCATTTACATATGACAACACCAGAAATGCAACTTTGTGAAAGTGTTTAGCGCTAAAAATGTCAGTGTAGTGTGTGAAATGAATATGTTCAAGAGCACTCCAGTGATTTTGTGTTCTACTTACATAACATTGGAGGACTTGCAAGAGACAGATTTTCTTAAAATGGTCAAAATCTGAAGCAGTGTCTGGAATATTCTGACTTTGACATCCTAGTAATGTTAACATACTGGGATTGTGAATTTTAATACAGTACCTTGAAAGATATCAGTACTTGGTACCATTTTCAGTACCATGGGAAGAATCCACATTTGGGGAAAAAGAAGTTCATTTTACATATAGCAAGACTGACATGACAATGACAACTTGACAACGACTCATTAAACAGAGTCAATTTCTGGTTTTGCTTGTCTGGTCCGGTGTCTGAGCGTAAACCGGTTTAAATCATACAAACCAGCTGAACTTTCATCACTGGCAGTTTAAAAAGTTGTCTACCATAGAGCTAAATCCAACTCAAATTGCATTAGTGATAACCAATATGATTGATTAATATAAGATCACGTTTGTAAACTTGCTAATCGAGCGACTAATGACACACAGGTTGTGTGTAATTTACTGCGGAGCTGAGGCGGCCTGTGTCGGCATGTGAGAGAACAAATTTCAGCATGAGAGGTTAATGATTGGAGACTTGACACAGTTACTCTGTTAAAAAGATTAAAACTGCACTAATATGGCAACATTTTAGATTTGAGGCCCATGAAAGAGCTGTCCTCACTGGCTGCAGGTGTGTGAGCTGAACTTTCGTTGGATGCTGTGTTACTGTTTCAGTTGCTCCCTTTAAAAACGCCTCAGTTAAGGAAGTTGAAATGAGAAATATTTTACATGAAAAATTGTAAAACACAGTGTCAGTTGTCTGGAGGGAAGTCGGCGGGAAGCCAAGAGACTCTGCTGAGGTTAATGACCATTGCTGAAAACAAGCTAGGCTAATGTTACTTGTCGTTGGCTATATTGTATGTAATTTCCAGTAAATTTCACTGTAAAATGTGTGTTCTGATTTCCTAAAGTAACATTACAAACATAGAAGGATAGCAAGTAGGCTTGAGCACACAGCTGATAACTACATGGTTTGTTTACATAAGGTAACATAAGTGCATATTTAATGGATTCAGTGTGAACAGAGAGCTCCGGTGTAACGTAACGCTACATGATAGTTAGACACTCATTTTCTCTTGATACATGGTGTCATAATGTTCCTCTCCTGTTCCGCTGCTCTGAATCATGTGTGACACATGATGAAATTCGGTAAACCGGTCCAGTCCGGTGTTTGGCTTTATACCAAACCAGTTAGAACATTTTCGCAGGCCAAACCCTAGTAAACATTAACATTAACAAGAGAGAGTGAGAAAGCACAGTTGGTACCGGTGTATCTATTCTGTGGAAAGTGATTATCGAAACTGTTTCCAATATAAAGACTCAATATGTATCTATAAATCGCTATTTTTGACAAAGCAAGTTCCTAGTGTGAAGCTGCTCAGTGACAATCAGGTGAGACTGTGGTTGTCCTGGGCAATATAGCTGTGCATGTGTGGTCAGGGCTCTCAGTGAATTTTCCTTTAATAAAGAAAGATTTTAAAAAATGCATAGCACTTTTAAATTGCCTTTGCTTTTTTAGGATATTCATCAGTACCATAGATGTAAAAAAAAAAAAAAAAAAAAAAAAATGGAATAGATAGCTCAGAAGTGCCCTACTTCCGTGTTCACAGCCAGCTACTTGGCTAAGGGACCTGATGATGGTTGTTGCCATGGATACAGAACGGTATCCATGGAAATGATATAGTAACTCTAACCACCATCATTTGTGCCAGTTCATTACAAATTCTTGTTACCTTCACTGGAATGCAGGTGATGTGTGGTTTCTGTTTGCGTTTGCTGTTTATGAGAAGAATGAGCAGGCAGCTACACTGAGACATGAGTGTGTGCACCTTTGTATTAGATAACCATGGCTTCTTCTACATTCCTGTATGTTGCACATTTAGTGGCTGGAGCACAGGGACTTGCGTGATGTTCAGAGAAATTAGAACTAACATTTAGGGGTGTCTCAGTCAGGTTGTTTTGGCCTGAATCATAATCCGGGTCGCTTAATATTGGGTACCTGCAGAGTCAGCTCCAATCAATTGACTTATTTTTCATCAGCAACTATTATATATTATTATATAGATATTGAAGGTCCTGGTGAAAAAAAAATTAAGTTTAGGGTGGTTTCACATTAGGGACAATAGAGCGCAGTACGGAAACACAGTAGATTGCACTAAATAAACAAAGCAGAGTAAAGAAAGTAGAGCCTGGGTAAAAACAAAAATACACATAGTACAGCACAGGTAAAAAAAACACAGCAGAGTGTAGTACAGAAAAACAGTGAAATGCAATACAGAAACACAGAGAGTGCCGTAAAGAAAAACAAAACAATGTAATCAAGAAACAATGGAATGTAGTGAAACAAAGCAGTTTTCAGGTATAGAAACACAGTGGAGTGCAGCAAAGAAACTCAACAGAGTGCAGTAAAGCAAAACAGCAGAGCACAGGGAAGAACTGTCGAGTGCTGTAAAGAAACCCGGTAAAGTCCAGTTAAAAGGAACAACAGAGTGCAGTTAGGAAACCCAGTAAAGTGCAGTAAAGAACAGTAGAGTGCAGTAAAGAAACACAGTAGAGTATAGCAAAGAAACACAGCAGAGTGCATTAAAGAATCATAGTAAAATGCAGTAAAACAAGAGCTTAGAGGGCAGTAAAGAGACAAATAGTCCAGTAAAGACCAGTTCAGTATAGTAAAGAAACAGTAAAATGCAGTAAAGCAAGACATTTAAGTGCAGCAAAGAAACACAGTGCAGTAAAGACAACACTACAGAAGAGGATTAGGGCCAGGCACGAGAAATATTTTCGAGAGGAGGAAGAATTTTTTTCATTATGCATGTTGAGATTAAAGTCGAAATGTTGAGAATAATGTCGAGAAAAAAGTTGAAATTTTGAGAAGAAAGTCGAAACCAATTTTGGAGAATAAATTTGAAATCAAATTTTGAGAATAAAGTCAACCTTTTGAGACTAACAGTGCATGTGATTTTCTCTACAAAATGCCTTGTTTAGATGATCTAGTCAAATTGTGCTTCAGAATCGGCTAGTTTAATGGGGAAATGTTGACCAGGCAGCGATGTTCCCATCAGGACACTCTGGTTGGATACTGCAGGAGTAGAAATTCGTCAGTATTTGAGTGGATATCCAGAATTTTCTCAATTTGGTTCGATCCCCAGTTCCTCCAGTAAACATGTATGCTTTGGCAAGATACTGAACCCCAAATTGGTCCTGATGGCTGTTCCACTGGTGTGTGAGTATGCTTTATGTTTAAAACTGAGTAGCAGGTGGCACCTTGTCTGGTAGCCTTGGCCAGTGGAGTGTGAATGTGACTTGTAGTGTGAAAGCGATCGGTGGTGGTGGAAGAACTAGAAAAGTGCTGTACAGGTGCAGGTCCATTCACAAAAAGTAATCAAGTAGTCCACAAAAAGTATTTGTTTTTGGTCTTTTCAAACATGAAAACATATTAAAAAAGACATTAAAACTACTATTTCTTTCTTTTCTTTTTTTAAACCCATTGTGATCAGCACAAAGAGCCAGCAGCACTTCTACTCCCTTGTCTTTACGGCAGCATTACACCTCCCACTTTAATTTCAATGGGCAGTTAAAACTCTGACCTGACAGCCCAGTGGGTGAAAAATGTCATTTTGAACACTGACTAGCAGCTGAGTCCTCAGATTTGTTGTGGTTGTAGAGAAAGGCATCTACTTTATACAAAGTTACAAGCAGCCTTCGTTGTCTTTGTTGGTAGTTACTTCCCCACAGTGCTCCTCAGATGCTTCGGTGTCCTAATTATCCGATTAACACGGCTTTGCTCACCAGTGTCCTTCATTTATTGATTAGCTTAGTTTACTGATAGGTCAATAAGACATGCAATAGGTCATACTGATACTCTTTAAAGTTTGCCCTCTGCTTCCAACAGTTTGAATTTCAAATGAAAAGTAACAGCCCCAGCTGCCATCTTTGGAGTATTTACTGTATATATGTCAAACAGACCCTATCAGAATTGATTTGAGGTTTTGGAGGTCTGGCAATCAGTCTGGCTTAACTTGTGAAACTTCAGATCCAGATAAGTAGTTGTTATTGGTGGGGAGGGGCACAGTGGGCTGTAGAGATCTGATTGGGGGTTACTCTTTAGTTTTGAATGGAAGATTTCCTGACTGCTCTCTCAGATAGAGCGGAGCTGAGCAGCATACTCCCAGAACTTCCACTGGTCTCATGGTAACCTCAGAGAGGCGAGTTGGAATAGAACCAACAACTCTCAGCAGGAGTGCATCCTGTGGCTGCTGGCTGTCTCTCATGCATATTTAACATGACTTTATCCTCTGTTTGGACAGAGGGGATCGCTGAGTTAACTGCTTGGTCCTCTGGTCTGTCCTCTGATATTGGTAGACCTACAGTCAGCTGTTAAAGTCAAAATCCAGCAGTTGCTGTACCTGTTATTTCATAACGCTTCAGCTAATCCCGGCTAACACACTGACTTTGATTTTAGAGAGTAAAGCAGTGTAGTTGTTTCCTGCATTGGTCCCAATTCTAAGATAGCTTGTCTTTTCTGGGAGTCATCCACTGAAATTTCAGAAAGGAGAAAAGCAAAAGTACTGCTTTTCTTTAAAAATATTATGATTGTGAATTGATCATTTGTTAAACATTGTTAGGTGCAAAACTAATGTTTATCTCTGTGTAAGACGTCTGATGTTTGTCATGTTGTCCGTCTTTATGTGAGCCAATGGCATACCAACAGTTAACAGTGTGTATTGTTAGTAACCATAAATCATTTGATTTATTTTTCTTGTTTTCAAATTTTTATTTGTATTTTAATAGATTTGCACTTGTTAGTTGGATAAAAACACTATTTAAAGAAGTCAGCTTTGACTCCAGGAAACTGATTGGCATTATTGACTCTCTTCTGATGTTTTTATAGACTGATTGATTGAAGATAATTATTAGTTGCAGCTTTACATGTCAATGTGAATAACAGGGGGCCCGATGTTACACCGGCACAAAGCGGCACACACTGCAGCGCAACTTTTATTACTAGTTTCAGACCAAAACGGTTGTCATTTTCTTGGGTCGACCTATGCTGTGTGTGTGGACGGGTGCGTTATTGGAGCATTGATTTTTAGTACAACCAAAACAAAAAGCTCAGAGGCTAAATGAAGAAATAGACCCCATATCCACCTGATGCTAACATGTGGTCTTTATTTGGATATCTATTCCAGATCAGAAAACAGGGTTCTTGCAGATCTAAGGCCTCCATTTCTGTTAAAATGTCTTCAATTAATCTTTCAAAAGTCTTGAATATGCAAAGACATGGAAAGTGGGATTTTAGAATAGTTTTTCTGCAGATGTTGCTTTGTAAAATTTCAAAAATAATTGTTAAGTAAAAAATCCCAAATGCCCTTTGCATTAATATCACCACATCAGGAGAGTGGAACCAACAACACATGTTTTGTTTCCAGCCAGGATGTTTAGAGCAGAGGATCCAATGTCTGTTAGCCAGCTGTTGCTGTACCCTGGAAGTAGGGATTTAACGGTTTCCAGTGATCACGATAACTGCGGTGAAATTCCCCGACGGTTACTAATATCATTCAAATTTTAAATATCATCATAACTGTACGTGATCACCGTGCTTTGAAATCACGGTAAAAGCTTTAAGTTGGGAAGACAAATGGAATTACAAATTCAATGAAAATTGGGTATTTAACTAAAATTTCATGGTAAAGTAAATCAGTAAAGGCAATGATAGAGGCAGAGAGAGAAAAACAAAATTGCCAAGAAAACCACCAATTCTGTTATACCTTTGTCTCTGCCAAAAGACAACATCACATTTTCTATTACAATAAACATTTGGGCAAAACTTGTTTTTCTTTTCTATCCTTGTTCTGATTTCGAATCTCATTTTGAGTGGCATTAAAAACATCTTAAAAAGTCTTAAATCTAACTTGCCTTCAACTTTAGGAACCCTGAGAAAAGAACAGAGGGTAATGCAAGGGGAACCGCACAAAAAATGCATTGCTGTCAGAGCATTATCTGAATCACCAGACCACATCTGGAGGTGTGACTCACATTGTGATGAGATCGCAGTCTGATGTAAGTAACATCTGTAAAGTATGACCAGCAAGTTAAAAGATTAGCAGCCTCTGCCTCCTTCTGCTATGTCAAGCTGCCTGTCAGAGCGCTCCTCTGCAGAGGAGCTGTGTGTCATACCATGTATTAGTACCAGATGTAAATGTAAAGTATTAAATATCATCCTAATACACACACATCACACATCACATGTTGAAGCATCAGTTTGATGCTGGTTTGTGAGCAATGCATTTTTTTGTGATTGCTGCTGTTCAATTTAGCATTCATGACTAAATGCTCTCTTTCTTTGTGTGTGTTCTCTCATCCTTCACCCTTTATCCCAGTCACCGCTTCTTAATCCCTGTGGTTCATAGTGTTTCTCTTTGTGGTATAATGTGTTCCAGTGCTACTGTGTGCAGTTGTGTGCCATTTAGCTGATCATCATTTTCACTCTTACGGGCTGACATGCTGACCCTGATGCCGCCGCAACAGCAACACAGGTCTTTAGGCAGGTTTCCATTAACTCTCAAATTATGCAAATTGAAACTGCAAATATAAAATACACCTAATGGAGACATGTCAATTTAGAGAAAACTCCCATTTATCGCAAAAAAAAAGTTTTAACGCCTGCATTAGGTGGTATTCCAGGCAATTCAAAAAAGCCATATTTGGCAAAACTGCAATGGGAACACTTTCTTGGCTTTTCTAGGTCACATGATGCTATGACTGTGCTTGTCAGTATCCCTCATACGTAGCTGCTCCCACGTATAAGGGGCTCACCTTTCTATCATGGCTCCATAACACGCCTACATGGCCTTGGATTGTAAATAATGATGGCTAGTGTGCTGGCTGCAAAAAAATTAATTGCTAATGTTTTGAACATCCATCACCATGCTTCTTGGAGTGTTATCGCCAGAGAGGAAGTTGCAGAACATCACTCACTGGCAACGCAATTGTGTTTTATCAACGTCTTGAAAATATTGCGCAAATCTTAAAGGAAACCCACACATTTTTAGGCTGGTGCCTTGTATTGATTTGTCAGAAAGTGCTGAAAACAGTCAAACTGAGAAATGAAATAACCTTTTGTTAATAAAAAAAAAAAAATCTGCATTAATCAGTTTTTTCACCCCCCTCTGCTGCAAGTGGAAACTACAGCACGTAAAAATGCAGACTCATTCATTCATTAGCAGTAACAACTTCTCGAGGGTCACAGGGGGCTTGGAGCCTGGCCCAGCTGACATTGGGTGAGAGGTGGGTTACACCCTGGGCAGGTCAGCAGACTATCACAGGGCTGACCATAGACTGTATATAAAGATGGACAATATGACAGATCCCCCAAAGTGTAGCTATTCAGTCTGGATCGCCCCCTGGTGTCTGACTGCAGTATAGGTTCTGAGGCCTATCCCGTCATGTCAGAGAATGGGACATAGGCCAAACTAAAAACTCAAAGTACACACCAAATACATTTTTCCCAAAGACGGTTTCTGTCACTGAAGGTAGTTCTCATCACCCTGATGTTTGTTCAAGTGTTTGTTTTTATGATAACTTTAGTTTTAATGAGCTACTAAATTATACAAATGGGGGCTTTTCCGCAATGATTGACAGCTGTGACAGCCAATCCATGCTCTTGCCTTCAATGGAGCTACTCACAATTAGTCAGACAGCAGTTTTAACGGGAACTCCCCCGCCGCAGAAATTGCTACTGGGCAGATGTGGGCTCTCAATGACATCACCAACTCAAGATGGCAATGCCCGTATCTTTTTAACCTCATTTCAGCATAGCAGCAAGTGGGGGCGTGTTGTCCATCTTTATATTCAGTCTATGGGGCTGTCACACAGAGGCAGACAACCATTCTCATACATACTCAGAGTTGCATATTCACCTCATGAAACATAAAGGAAAACTTCACCCACATAATGACCATTTGTAAATCAGTCAGTCATGCTGTGTTACCATGAATTGATGAATTAAAAACATCTGTTAACCATCAGATGCAGTTTAAAACAAACACAACACAGCAGACAAGGATAATGTCAAGTCAAGTCAATTTTGTTTATAGAGCCCATTATCACAAAACATGGTTTGCCTCAGAGGGCTTTACAGTGTACGACTTCCCTCTGCCCTTAGACCCTCACATCACCCAAGGAAAAACTCCTGAAAAAGAACCCCTGCAACAGGGGAAAAAAAGTTAGAAACCTCAGGAAGAGCGGCAGAGGATGATGAGGGATCCCTCCTCCAGGACGGACAGACGTGCAATAGATGTCGTAAAAAACAAATGAAATACAATTATGGCAAAAAGGAAAGAGAAAGAGAGAGGGGAGGAGAGAGGGGGAGAGAGGCACGGCAATAATAGAAACAGACGCATGTCATATTACAATAATGATAGGTGTGAAATTATCAAATGCACTCTATGATGTTATTGTGGGTGATGATAAGAGTCTCATGCATAAATTGATAGGGAGGTGTCCAAAGGCATGATAACGGCATCGGTGAAACCAGGACCAAGACTACGATCAGGGTGAGCGGGGGGTACAGTATTATTGTAGCCACAGCACGAGCACAACCAAAGGCAGGGTCACAGCACCAGCACAGATATCACCATGATCAGGCACAGTCAAGGTTACGGCCAGGATCTGGGAAAGCTAGGAAACCAGTGTGCAGGAATGCTCCGGAGAGGCAACAGGATTAGCCTAGTGCAGTTCAACAGACCCAAGGTAGTGAGCAGTAAAAAGGGTAAGCACTCAATGAGGATCCTAGAGTCACTGATCAGCAGTTACGACTTAAATATGAATGCCAGAGAGCAGTAATAGAAAAGAAAGAAAAGAAAGAAAGAGAGAGGAAGAAGATCCAGAGTTGCAGGTCTGAATGGACTCAAAACCACCCATGCCGTATTGGGCCGAAAACTCTGCCACCTCCCCCTCCTCCCCGTCACACGGATGGGGATTTCAACTGAGCACAAGAAACTTGGGCCCCAGGAATATACACACTAATGAAACTAGAGTCATTAATCAGCTATTATAGCTTAAATGTAAATGTCAGAGAGCAGTGTTAGTCCCACTGCTCTCTGACCCCTACAGAAAGTCCCCCGGCAGGTTAAACCTATGTCAGCCTAACTATGGACAGGTCTGGGCAACCTGAGCCAGCCCTAATTATAAACTTTATCAAAGAGGAAGGTCTTAAGTCTACCCTTAAAAATGTCAAATCAAGGTTCACTTATTAGTTTTTTCTGAGCTTTCAATTCAGGCTTGGTGATCATCATCAGTATGTATAGATGAGTATAATGACTAAGGCTAGATTTAAACTAGATGGTTCAAGTGACCGTCAGATATTCTCAGTTTCAGGCCTCATTTATTTGTGGAAATACAGTAAATCAAAAATGACTCAGATTTCTGCAAATGAGTCCGTAGTCTAAGAACGCAGGTTGGATATTCCCTGGCATTGCGAGTCATATGTAATTGAAAATGCAGCAATGGTCACCCAAAAAATGAAACTTCAGATATTATCCACTCACCTTCATGCCAATGGAAAGTCAGGTGAAGTTTTATAGTCCACAAAACACTGCCCGAGGTTTACAGGAGAAAAGCATTGCATTTGTCTCCCAAACAATTGAAGCATTTAAAAAATACATTATAACCACAAAATGTCTCCATACAGCCTGTCCCATGTAACCCAAGTGTCGTGAAGCCCCGACGTGCCAAGTTGTTTTGAAAAACGCCACTGGTGTGATGTTTTTAGCCTTGTTGTAGCCTATCGCCTGCAGCTGCTGGTGTGGGAGCTGTGTTCACATATGCTCACTGGCCCATCACCAGCAACAGCTCATGGAAGGCCCCCATCCACCCACACCCCACTTAACCCCACACCCCCAACACACACACACACACAGAGAGAGACTCTTCTGACTTCTGGAGTTAGCAGCAAGCAACAAGTCCCTTTGTGAGATTTAAAACTACTGTGTTCAGTGCAAGGCCTCTGTTGGGGTCAGTGTGTTTCACCTTCCACTACCACTGCATAAAAATAGGCATTTTCTTTTCCTCTATTTTTGTCAAAAAAAAAGTCACTATATCAATTTCTAATCTCTAAATCGTACTGTATCATATCACTCGAAATGAGCCCATAGCATTCTTGTATATCAACACATACCTCGTAACATGCATCGTATCGCTGTTGAAACGTATCGTTACACCCCTGTTAAGGCCCCTACTGTTTTATGTCTTTATTATCAAAATCACTCCTTCTGTTGTCACGTCTAAAACTTATGGATGTTGACAGTCATACACTTTGTGTGTTCTCAACAATTTGAATTAATCAGCTCACAAGGAAGAACATCTGCTGATCCTGTCAGAGACCTCTCCTCTCCTCTCCTCTCCTCTCTGCTCCCTAACTCCTTCACCTCCCTGCAATGCTCTGGAAGCATGGATGGCTGCACTTTAGCATGCTGAAATAGTGAACTTATTAACCCTCACTGAGCTGCAGTTGCTGGCAGCCGGATGTGTCACACACATGCAGTCTCACAGACACACACACACACACACACACACACACAAGCTGATGTAATGGGTGCTCCTCTTCTGTAATGATATTGTAGCTCCTCCTTCTCTCTGTCTGCTGACTTATGCTCAGGGCTCAGCCCCCCTCCCCCCCAACACACACACACACACACACACACACGCACGCATGCACAGAAACACCAAATGTCTTTATCCTTCACCATCTTGCCCTGTTTTTTTCTTTCTTTTTTTTCACATACATCCATTCTCACAATTGACATCCTCTCTTTTTTCACACACGCTCTCTCTCTCTCTATCTCTCTCCTGGCATTTTAACCAATCATATCGTCCAAATCCCTGGCCTGGTTTAGGAGGGCCGGGCCCCTGCAGTCCTGGGCCTGCAGCAGCTGGGGCTATTTCTGTCCACTCCCTCTGTCTCTGTCTATTACACACACACACCCACACGCACACACACACACACACACACACACACACACACGCTGTAGTAACGGAGTGCATGTAACAGAGTAATAAGTCAGACTGTGATTGCATAAACAGTGATAAGGATGCTGTATTTACAGATCCACTCTTGAGTGGATGAGACTCCCAAATGTGTGTGTTGATGTGTTGATATGTTAACTTTGAGCAGGATGTTTCTAATCAGGTGTGTGCTGTGTTGACCTTTCAGGGTTTCTAGCAGCCCTTTATAGTGCTTGAAATAAAGAGCACCTCAGTGAGTGTATGAAAAAGTTTTAACAAAATATAATATTTACAGTTCATGAAACTTAAAGGGAAACAAGTACTGGTGCTACATCACACAGCAAAGGCCATGCACTTAATGATTGGGGTTATTGTTTGAACCCTCATATAGTGACTAATGAGATGTGTCAAGGTCTGTCTGTTTCAGCGTGGCAATTGTCAGCAGCCGGGACCACTTTAGTCAAAGAAAACTCAATTTCCCTTTGCAATATGATATTTGGCAGTATGGCTCTGTTCTGGGACCTAAGGCAGAGCGACCTTTCTGCCCTTTCACATGCCCACATTGAAAGCCAAAGGCAGAGAGAGCATACCTGTTTGACAGAAAAAAGGTGATGATATCTTCACAGCAATATAAAATACATATGAAAGGGAATTGTAATGTATTACATATAGAAAAGAGCTTTTGAAGCATTTTTTGCATTGGTGTTTTCAAAACTTGTAATGACACCATAATATCTGCCAGTAGCATGTTAGACCTTGATACTCGTTTAACAAGGCGACGTCTGTGATGACTGAATTTAGTCAGAGAGGATCTGGGGCAGATACTACCTCTGCTGACAATAGAGAGCTCCAGTTTTTCTGTAGGCTGACATGGAAGTGTCGCCCTGGTTCCCTTGTCAAAAATCCTATGAGATTTTTCCACTGGATTTTGGACTATTGCGGAAAGTAGTCTCTTTGGCAAACAAACATTTATGATACTTACATGGTTTGTGCAGCAAGATGATTTTAGCAAAATAACACCACTTTTAGCATTATTGAGGCCTAAATGCAATCGCCAGAAGTAAAAAGCTAATGTTATAAACAAGCTACACTATGGTCACATTATGTAACATTGTCCCCACAACAAGTCTGTAAAGCCATGTTTGGCACAGTGTGATGACGTTCTGTTGTCTTGTTTAGCCATTTGTTAGTAACCACTTTTAGAGACACGTACAAGCTTTAAAGTTTACGAGTTGGTATTTACTGATGTATTTGCTGAAATGCTAACAGATTCCCGTGTTGCAGGACTCAGGGTTCTCTATTGTCCTGGTGGAAATCCTGATGAGGATTTTCTAACACAGACTAACACAAGGTTTGTTTCTTGTGTTTTTTTGTGTGTCTTGAATCTTTAGGTCACCAGTGCTTCATTCCTACTGCACAAAAACCCTGCTAACATCTGACTCTTTAATGCAATGGGAATGTGTACAAACAGCATTCACACCTGGGTCAAATGGCTCTGCAGTAGTCACGGGTATTTATCGCCTCTGGCTTCGTTCAGCATTGAACCCGTGTGAAGGTGCTTATTTGGTGGGAAAGAGGTACAGGGCAGCCAGTTAGTTTTTGTACTTAAATTTCATTGATGTGTTTTTTACAAGTCCATTTTTTATTGGAAATTTTGGTTCATATTACGTACGTAGAACATAGCTATTTAATAACGTAATCAGTAGATTTTTTAAATTCTCAAATATTTTTAGCACAATTGGCCTGACATTGATGTTGCTCTGATATGTGCTGCAGAGACATGCCTCCCTCTGGTACCTTGTTAGTATGATGGAGAGATGGCTCAGTTACAGAGAGGGATAGAAGAGAGTTCATGTACACATCCAGCTGTTGAGCTGACCTCCAGATTACAGCCCCCATGCTCTCTTTCTTTCTCTTCACTCTCTCTCTTACTCACACACGCACACACCCGCGCGCACACACACACACACACACACACACACACACACACACGCAATGTTTTATCATTCCAACACCTTGTGCCCTTAATACATACATGGCCAATAATGTTTCAGCAGTAGCATTGAATCTCTTGTCTGTGGATTAGTTTAAGACTTGTTCCTGTTGACCAATCAGCTGTGAGTGTGACTCAACAGATGTGGACTGCTGAGAGAAAAGCCGCTTTCTCTCATGTGGATCTGTTACATGGCTGCTTTCATTTGCTGCTAATGTTTTTTGACATACAAGCAAACAGTATATACATCAGAAGTGTTCCATATTGACTATGTTCAAATGCGACAGATTGTTAAGGATGTAGTTTGTGTCATATTTAATCTCCAATATGTAAGTGGAAGCTCAATGGCCTCAATATGTTTTAAAGAAAGTGGGTCATGTGGTGTGTCACTGCTATCATGGTGGCTTTAGGGATGGTCAATCAGTCGGTTCACCACTTTGGTCAAGGTTGGTTTCCATTCAAATGTAATGCAAATTTTAACCACATTTTCACAATATAGGCAAAATAAAATGTGAATGTACTGTATGTGCCTTTCCATCCACTGCCTTTATGCGGATATTGAGGGTGCCACTGAAGAAGAAGAGGGCACAACCAACGGCATTCAAGGAGGGCCAGCAGTGGATGTTCAGTAACGGAGAGTTATGATCTGATGGTATTACAGCTGTATGTGCTCTGTAGGCCTGTATTCAACCAAAGTCAATCTTGGTTAACTGAAATTCTACCTTCTCCTCAACTCTTCAGTGATTGGTCGATGGGGGGAAAACAATCTGCACGTGTCTCTTCATTTTCTAAATCTGCACAGTGCACTCTACCTTGTAAGGTGATGTGTCCACCAAAGGTTTTTGCCCGTCAGTGAATGAGTGAGCGAGTGAGTTACCCTATTGGTTGGAAATGACTGATGACTTAAGGGTGGGTATTTCAGCAATAGTGGTTGCTCTTTCAAAATAAAAAGCGCTTACAGACAGACGAAGCTGTGGACGCTGACAGTCCTGAATTACTGTGTTTTTCCCTTTCTGTAACCAGTGTAGCATGATAGCATGGTGGAACTAGCAAGCAAGATAGCCAACGAGCCAGCCGCTACATTAGTAAAATCTTCATCAACACTCTTGTCACAGCATAGAAGAGCACATTCTGTCATTAGATGAGTGACAGCTTTATCCATTTCATTTTCTATAACCACTGTAATCTTAGCATAAAAACATGTTTGAGCTAGCTTACTAGCCAGGCACACTCGAAATGGCAGTTTTGGGCGGAGATCAGACATGCTTCCATCAATAAGTGGATCCTACCCCAGTTCTTGTCTAGGACAGTTATTTCTGTAGCTCAACCTAAATACCAGTGCTAAACAACAACAACTGGCATTTTTTAGCTGGGTAAAGAAACACTTTGATGGACACATGGCCTTATTTATGTAACACTGGTAATTGTGTGACCAAAGCTTATTGACCAGCAAATTTACCAATCAACCAGAAGTTTACAGCCCTAATTTCTTAGCATTGCCTTGCTGTCTCACAGCTTTCAGCTCAAAAGTGTTTAACATGAGATTTCAGTGCCGGATCACTGAGGTGTGGTTGTTATTGGTGAGGGTGCATCTCTTCAGTTTGACCAAATTAAGCGCACACGTTGCATTTTCAACTTTTAATTTCCCAGAACACCTTGAAGGCAACATGAATTACATACTGGCAGCTTTGACATGCTCCCTTGCTGTAATGTGTAAATGTTTGTGGATTATAATGCTTTTACTGGCTGTTTGGAACTGTGTGCTGGCTGCTTGTTGCAGCATGATATGGGAGCTGTGGTAGTTTTGGGAAGTGCAAATCAGGGGCCCTGGAGAAGAGAGGAGGAGTTTGTCCTCCCCTTATTTCACTTCTTTTTCTTTCTTGTCAAGTAACCCCCGCAGTCCACCCTGGTTCAACAAGCCCCAACCAGCCTGATATGCAGAGCTGGCTTTTCACATGCTAATCACTCTCACATTAGCACAGAGCAGTCTGTCTGCCTGCCTTCCAATAACAGGACACCACACACCCAGTACACCACCAGTGTTTTCTACCAGCCTCTGCTTTTCTGTCATCCTCCTCTTCCTCTGTCCCTCAGCCCCTCTCTACCTACTTCCTGTTTCTGTTATAGTATCCAAAAGGACCGCCTGCATGTTTGTACCAGCAGAGGATGAAAGCTGGTGGTGCTGCAGAGCAAAAATACCAAATCTGTTGTTTTTGTGGATTTATTTAGTGCTGAATTATTTGGGAAATGTGCTGATTTTTTTATGTCTGAGGCTGAATTGTTTAGGCCAAAATCAGTCTGAACTCTGTGTGTTAAGAAAAGAGCTGGACTCAGAATGTGTTTAGTCTAGCTTAGCATAACAACTGGAAGCAGGGAGGAACTGCTAGCCTGACTATCCAGAGCTCTAAAGTACAGCTACCGCCATACACTCCACAGAGAAGAAGAGAGAGATATGTGTAAACCCTTTTCACACAGAGATGGTGCTATGGCTGCTACAAAGTCCCTTCTTTATGCTGCATTTCATTTTTACACAGAATCAAAAAAGGGCGGCATCATGCCTCCAGTGTGTGATTTTAGACAGTATGCTGGCAGCATGACGGGCATGATGGGTAACACAACAGCGTCTGCCTCTAGTGTGACACATATGTGCCTGCAGTGATTTAAAAACAATAACAATGGCACTACACGGCAATAGCAATCATCATATACTGTCTCTGTTATATGGTGGCTGATCTCATTCTCTCCTCAGAGGGTAAGGAGTTCCCAAACCTTAGTGTTTTCACAATTTGTGGTCATCTGATTGGTGTTCCTCCTTTTTGATTTAGCTGCTAACTGCTGCTATTAATCTACCGCGGTGGGTGTCTTGCATAATATGCTATCACAACATCACACCTGTCCTGCCGGCTAGAGTTGGGTCGATTTCCGGTTTTGCGGGTCCAGTGTGGTGTATGAGCTTTAACCAGTTGGATTTATGCAAACCGGCTGAACCTGCATTTGTCATCATGTCATGTTCTAGCAAAAAACCTTTAAAAGTAGCCTACCACAGTGCTAAATCCAACTCAAACTGCATTAGTTATAAGTATGACAATGTGATTTATGTAATATTATCTTTATAATGGGTATAAAGGAGCAACTAGTTTCATACAGGTTGCGTGTAATTTACTGCCGAGCGATGTTGGCAACATGAGAGAGATCAAGTTTCAAAAGGGGGGTGGCCATGCTGTGTTTGGGGTGATAACGGGGGACATGACAGAGTTGGTCTCTTAAAAAGACTAACTGTACCAGCGTGACAACATTTTACATTTAAACCCAACAAAAGAGCTGTCCTTACTCGCTGCAGGCGTGAGTTGAACTGTCGCTGGATGCTGTGTTTCTACTTGTGTCTGATGCTCAGTTTGAAAGTGCCACAGTGGAAGAGGACCAACTGATTCATGAAGTTGAAATGAGTACATATTTATACAAAACCAATCACTGGGAAGCTAAAAGTGTCTGTTGAGGTGTCTAAAAACAAGCTAGGCTAATGTTTCGGACTTGGCTATTTTGTATGTAATTTCCCGTAAATGTCACAATATAAAACGCGTAAAAAGTAACGTTACAATAGTAGGAAGATAGCAAGTAGGCTACTCCCCCTTTTTTTAAGTGTTTACATCTCTCGTCTAATCTGGAGCGCACAGCTGACAGATAACATTAAGTGGTTCAGTGGTTTGTTTTTTGCTTTTTTTGAAGTAACAGAAGTGCATATTTAATGGATTCAGTGTGGACAGAGAGGTACGCTGTTAAGCAATGCTATGTGATATACAATCGCTTTCTGTTGACTCTGTGTCATAAACTCAGGACTGAATGCTGAGTCAAGTGGGAAATCTGGTAAAATTTGGTAAACCATGTCCGATGTTTGTCTTAATGTCAAAGTGGTTTGAGAATTGTCACACCAGCCCAACCCTATATTCTTTTTGTTTGAGCTAGCTGCCAACTGCTGCTAGCTGCTATATAATTACCCGTTGTTGGTCACACACATAACATGCTGCGTTACTACCTCAGCTGCCGACTTAAAGGTGAGACAACTCTGTCAGGACCTTATTACAGAATGGCAAGGTGGCATAACAGCACAGTATTTCTGCGTTGGACAGGCTGTAGAAGAGGATGGATAGACAGGTAGATAGATAGATAGATAGATGCTACTTAAATGCTACTTCATGTAACTGCACAGCCAAATTTAAATAAGCAATCATTTCATAGTTCTGGAATGTTCTGTTGGCTGTGTGTGTGTGTTGTGTGTGTGTGTGTGTGTGTGTGTGTGTGTGTGTGTGTGTGTGTGTGTGTGTGTGTGTGTGTCCTACATCCAGCTTTAGTGTTCTAACTGGGTCACACCAGAACCCAGCTGCAGTGCTGCAACACCGGCTAAGAGAGCATGTGTGGACACACACACACACACACACACACACACACACACACACAGCGTAGTGGAGAAATATGAGAGCAGGGACATGCTACAGAGATCTTAAAAGGGAAAAGACTGGAGACTGTGTGTATGTATACGTGTGTGTGTGTATGTGTGTGTGAATGTACAATGATAGCAACAAAAAGCAACTGGGGATGCGTTGTCATGGCAACCCTCTTGGCAGCCCGCCCACAAGCTTGTATGTCGGTGGGCATCACACAGTGAGGGAGGGAGAAAAAAAGCATGGGTGCAGAGTGAGGCAGTGTGTGATTGGTCACACCCCTTGTCTTTGTGTGGCGCAAGGGATTGTGGGAAGCCCTTGACTGAATGCTCATTTGTGTGTGTGAGTGGGAAAAGAGTGTGGGGGGGGGGCTGAGAATGTGTGTGTGTGTGTGTGTGTGTGTGTATGTGTGCGTGCGTGCGTGTGAGAACAGAGGACGACGCCTGTGTGTGTGTGTATGTGTGCGTGTGTGTGAAGGGAGGGGGAGGAGCAGAATATGTGTGTGTGTGAGAGAGAGGAGGATGAGCTAGTGTGTGTGTGACAGAGATTGCTGCGCTACCATCAGAAGCTGTAGCAGGCTTTTTAACTGGATTCTATTTTTTGCTAAGGGAGTGGATTACTATCAGCCAAGGTTTGAATCTGCCTGCCACACTCTGTCTGTCTGTGTGTGTGTGTGTGTGTGGGGGGGGGTCTGTGTGTATGTCTTTCTCTCTGTCTGTCTCACTGGTTCATTAGCTAGGCTGTTAGCAGCAGCTGCTAGTTAGCACTAGTAGCATAGCATCACAGCTCTACAGAGAGAGAAAGAGGGAGAGGGAGAGAGAGACAAGTGATAGAAGGATACATATAGACCCACTGTAGGAGAGAGGTAATGGAGGTCTATAGAAAACAAGAGAAATGGAGGGATGGAGGGAGAGACAAATGGAGGGTGAGAGAGAGCGGGTGAGAGCGAGGGAGGGAGTGCATGACAAAAGGAGGGGGTGTGGTTTAGTGCTGTGGACAAAGGAGGCAGGCTGATTGTTTACTACCACTGCAGTGAGAGACATGGACGATCAATGCTCCATCATTCTCCCTCTGTTACACTCTCTCTCTTTTTATTCTCTCACCACTCTGCTCCACACAGCTGCTCCCTTCTTTCTGGCCTTTCCTCTGCATCACAGTTTTACTCTTCCAATCTCTCCCCCCACGTATCATTTTCTCTTCCTCCTCCTTTGACTAGCACTCTCTGCCTCTGTCTTTCTCTCTCTCTCTCTCTCTCTCTCTCTCTCTCTCTCTCTCATTCTCTCTCTGTTTTTTAGGACTGTGTGGTAGTAATGGAGTGAGCAGGGCTGTAAGCTAACGGCTGCTGTTACAAAATGGCTCTTCTTTACCTCCAGCTCAGTGATTTTATTGCCAGGACGGGAGCAGAAATACTCATGCCAATACATATTCTAAAATACTACAGTTGATGCTTTCACTCCAAACTAATGACATGTGCTACTGTGTATGTGAGCTAGCTGCCTGCTATGTGACTTTGAGGAGTCTGTGCATTATTTAGAGAGGAGTAGTAATGTTAAAAAGCAGTCGTGGTGACAGAAGTAACAGCTGCAGAATATGTTAAACTGCAACACACAGCAAGCAAATATGGCAGTACTAGTACCACTACTACTGATACTAGTACTGCCATAGTAGTAGTAGTACTACTGGTACTACTACTACTATGGCAGTACTAGTACCAGTAGTAGTGGTAGTTGTGATGGTTGTTCTTCAGGGTTCAGGGTAGGCTTTGGCGGTATGTAATATGTCATACCTTTCTAAATTTCACAGGTGAATACAGTCAGTGATGGTATGAGTGTGAGGCACTAAAATATATCTCACCCAAACCATTTCTGTTCCTCTTGTTAGTAATCTAGTTAGTATGGCCACTGTTCCAATAATCATCAGCTCTGGTTTGGTTCAAATAAATTCATAATTCACCAAGTTAGATGTTAAAAAAAAATGCAGTTATTCCTCACGGTCTCTCTGCTTGCTGGCCACCGGCTGTTTACAGTCCTGTAACTTCTCCCTGCACTAGTAGGTGTCACTGTGTCTTTCAGTACAGCTACCTATTCCACCAGTACAGACCAGAGACTGAGCTCTGGTGGTGCTTGCTGTGCACTACATACAATGAGTTTAATAAAAAGAGGAGCATATATTCATGACTGTATAGAAAAACATACCTTTTAGATTTCTTCTACTGTGATATGGTCCAAGCATAGTTCAGGGTATTTTACATTTGCTTTCACCTTATGACATTAAGTTTAAAAGACACCCACACAGACTCAAGGACACAGATTTTAGTCAACAATATCAATTGAGTTGTGGTGGTGTGCGGGTACTATTCTTCCCTAGAGAGGAAATCTGTTCAGAACAGTAGTCCATTTGACCTGCTCTATTATCTGAAGAGCACCACAGAGCCTAAGAAGTCCCACATCTTTGATGTAAAATATTAACAAAACATGCAAAGCAAAATATTGGATGCAGCCTCTTAAAGGGATTTTTTGCATATTTTCAACAGGCTTTGTATCAAAGCATTTTGGCCAGTATGTGTAGATGAACTGTAGTAAACTTCCCTCCAGGATGACACCCGCCTCTCAGCCGGTTACTCAAACTACATGCTCTACTTCTGCATTTTCATGTTGCCCGCCACCCATGTCAAGACCACAGACATTAAGAGTGTAAAAGCAGATCAAGAGACGGACCCGCCCCTCTGTCTCTCAAACTCAGACCAAAGTCTGATCAAACGGTACAACTAAGCAGCACTGATCAAATATAACCAAAATTCTGTTACTGAGTTGCATAACACAATAGTGTTTTCAGTTATAAAGCTCCAAAAATGTTACTAAATGGTTTATTAATGCATTTACAATGCAAATACTGAAATTATAAAGGGTCTCAATGACGTGCAAAATCACGTTTAGTGTAAATCGTCACATGACCAGAGCAGTTTTCCTTTGGGTTGCACCGTAAGAGTAGGATGGCTGCGCCAAAGCACCAAAACAAAAGGTTATTAAAGAATGTGAACATTAAGATAGGACAGAGATTTTTGGTACATATCATCTTTTTTTTTTTTTTAAGATTTTTTTGGGCATTTTTGCCTTTGTTAGACAGGACAGAAGATTAGTTGCATGAAAGGGGAGAGAGAGGGACGACATGCAGCAAAAGGCTGCAAGCCGGAATCGAACCTGCGGCCGCTGTGGCAAGGACATTGCCTTCATTTATGGGGTGCCTGCTTTATCCACTGAGCCACCCAACACCCCAACATCATCTTTAAAGTGTCTAGTATTGATATGTGTATTTGCAATAATTTTGTTCGCTGTGGTCATAAAATTAGTGAAGATGTTGATGGCAACATTAGTAACCGGTGGGATGGCTCAGTGTATCTTGGTGTACACATATTTATACATAGTTTTATTTGCAGGCCTGACTTATGCAAACTGATTATGACAGAAGCAATGTTATTGGTGATGATGATGTGTCTAGGATATAAGGACATTTCGAGGATTTTTGGACATTTCTAGGATTTTAGGACATTTCTTGGATTTAAGCATGTTTCTAGGATTTTAGGGCATTTCTAGAATTTTAGGGTATTTTGAGGATTTTAGGACATGTCTCTGATTTTGGGGCATTTTGAGGATTTTAGGACATTTCTTGGTTTTTAAGACATTGCTGGGTTCTAGGATTTTTTGAGGATTTAAGGACATTTCTAGGAGTTTAGGACATTTCTCCGCTTTTAGGATGTTTCTACAATTTTAGGACAGTTCCAGAATTGTAGGACATTTTTAGGATGTTAGGACATAAGGGGCCTAGCAAGGACCTGTAACTAAGATAGTGTGTGGGGGGGACTTTGGGGTTTGGGGATCCTTCACTGGTACTTGTTTTTGATAAACAAGCTCTACTTTGATGCTGTATTATGCACTCTGGCATCTTATGTATACTAAAAATACAAGAACAATTCACACTGTCAGTCATTTTATTTTTTATTGTAAATAAGATAGTGTTTGGGGGGACTTTGGGGTTTGGGGATCCTTCACTGGTACTTGTTTTTGATAAACAAGCTCTACTTTGATGCTGTATTATGCACTCTGGCATCTTATGTATACTAAAAATACAAGAACAATTCACACTGTCAGTCATTTTATTTTTTATTGTAAATAAGATAGTGTTTGGGGGGACTACCTGGTACCTTATTGGGGACCAGCTTAGGCCCTATACCCACCGGAGGGTCCAGTCAGATGAGTCAAGGGCCTCTACAAACCAAACAGGCTGTCTAGAACCACTTAGGGCCCTGGGCTGGGATATATAAGAATTTTGACAGATGTATGTGCATTGATGTTCATTGACAGATGTTAATTCACTCAATATATGGTAGATACAACATGTTATCCCACTGGTCAAAATTGTTACCTATCATAAAACACAATTTTTCACCTAATTTTCCATAAACAAATAAAAAAATCATTGATTATTTTAAAGGGTCACTAATGACACATGACTTGGATATTTTCATGTCTGGGAAAATTTTTTTATCCACGTTTTATTGAACACATATCAGAAGGTATTCTAATGAATTATTTGGGTATTTCTGACATCAACACACATAACTGAATCGATATCGAAGCAACTGGATCAATATCGAATCGAAATTGAATCGAATTGTGAGGTTCTTGACAATGCCCAACCCTACACTTTATCACTGAAGCAAAGCTTTTCCACCATCCTACATCCTCCATCTCACCACCACTCACTGAACAGGACTAATGAGAAAAATCTAACATACTGGACACCTTGAAGTGAACTTGACGATAGACTTGGTGGTTATCATTTTTCCTCATCTTAATACCTTCCTGGAATGTCAGCTGGGGTATGATCAGCTACATGACAGTATATTTGTGTGAGGCTGTCATGAGGCAGTGCTTTGAGCTAAATGCCAACATGACCTCACAATGCCAGTGTTGACACGCTGATGTATAACAGGTGTAATGTGTACCATGCACATCATCTTGGAGTGTTAGCATGCTAACATTTGTTAATTAACACTAAACACAGCTGAAAGAACAGCCGAGGCTGATGGGAATGTCTTAAGTTTTGCAGGTATTTGTTCACAAAGCAAAATATTGGAGCTGTTAAAAGTTTGACCTGTTAATGGCACAAAATAAAAGTTAAGTGATTGTCACCATTAATAACATGAATCATGAGCACAAATCCAACAGCAGTGAAGATTCAGTCTAGACTGAAATGGTGGACTGACAAAAAGACGTTAGCGTTACTAGAGCCATGTTGCCATGGCTGAAAGGTCAAAAATGCTGTACAGTTATCTTTATTTTATACTGAATGTCAAATGATTTAATGATGTGAGGGAGGGACTTTGAGTCATTGCTATGTACCTCTTTCATTCAGCATGCTAACATGGTAAGAAAAGTTAACTAAAGTGGACCTGAAAATACATGTTAACATATTAGTGAGGTGGGGGGGGGGGGGTTTGGCCACAGCCGCCCAATCTGACCCGAGATGGATGGGGGAAGGAGGTTCTGAAGCTATTTGACCATCTGACGTGCAGTTCTGATGGAGCATATGGCCTCTCACTCAGCTGTTCTTTACAACACACTGTGTGTGTGAAGGGTTTTGAGTTTGTCCCATGATTACTTTACATGTGAGGCCTGCAGCTGTGCACAGTTAGTGTGTGGAGGTGGCAAGGTGGTGGTCAGTCCTCCTTACAGAGCCTCTGCAGCTGTGTCTGTGGTTTGTTTGACGATTGATTCATCTGAGATCTGAATCATCAGTTGGAGCTCCCTCAGTTGATTGAGATTGCTTTAAGTCCAGCACTTTTTTGGGTTTTTTGTGCTGTGCAATGAACTTCTGGAGACATTTTAGTCTCCAGATTTTGCTATGGAGTGAGCACTCTTGATTTTCACATTACTCCTTGGTACAAAAGCAAGAGCTCTGGACATGCAGGCAGCAGCACAGAGGATGTAAGAGACTGTGGTGAATTTACAGCCCACAGCAGGTTGATACGATACAGTCTCTGGGTTTTGTTTGATATGTAGTGTCGGCAAAAGAAATGTTGCACGTTTGCGATCTGTTGTTAGCGCTGTTAGCTTGTTTATTTTATTACATGAATGCCGTTGCCGCACTGAACGTTCTGCTGAGCCCGGTTCAACCTTTAAACTTTATACAGAAAACAAAATTAAATCACTGAATATTTGTATTGAAATCCTGAATTTGTTTTGACTGGCATAATTGGCACCGCCCTTAAATCTTTTGTATTTCAGCATCCCTCGGCAAGTGAACCAAAAACTCATTATATACTGTGTATAAAGCAGCCTTGTACTCAGGTATTTTACTCAGTATTAATGTTAACTGTCAGGCAGGGAAACTAAAAAGAAGCAAAGGTCAGTGACAGAGTTCAGGAGCCAGACTGTGGTGTCAGCTTTATCAGAGTCAATAGGGCGTGGGTGGCAATTCACACTGTAACCCATTTTATCTTTGTTGTTTCAACTTTGACTGAAAAATCCTTCCACCAGATTTAAAAACACACATTTCATGATGTTTACCGCTATTTTTTAAAAATCTAAACATGCACTTTTGTTTTATTGGTCTCCAAACAGATCAGGGTTCTGTCATGCAGCTGTATCTCGAGGCCCTGTTTGCTCCAAGATAGCCAACGTTTCATCATTATACATAAACAAACAGAGCAGGTCCGACCTGTCATCACTGACCAGACTGAAGTTTAAACCAGATCAGTTTTTAATGGCTCTGATTATCATTCTGGCTGGATTTAATGCCGGAGCCACAACTAGATTTTTGGAGCTGGACTGTTAATCAGGAGCGCTGTTGAAATATATATTCTGCTGGATTACTTATAATGCACTAGGGGCTAGGGTTGTCACAATACTACAATTTCTTACTTGATACTAATACCCAGAAAAATACCCAATACTATATGCAAGTTTTGATACCACAGGGGGATAAAATAACTAAAAATTAAGAGGCATAATTTTTTTTGAATGAAGATAAGAATAAAACAATCAGTAACACCAATGACAACAATATTTTAAGGTTTTCTTGATCAAAACGAGTTGGTAGAGTAGGCTGGAGTGTTTCTGTCTTTTTGCAGGTCAACTTTCCTCAGCTTCAGTCTGGGACTTTAAGAAAAACATGACACTTTCAGACACAAATGATTATGTTAACTTGTTAAATTAACACTGTTTATTTATGTTATAGACAGGCAGGACCAAAAACGTTGGCTGCTTAGCACCCATATGATGTTAGTTGTTTTATTATTAGCCGCTGCTATCTTAACGGTAACAGAAACCGACAGCTAACCATTAGCTGACAGCTAACATGGCTGTCAGCTAATGGCAAATAATAAAACGGCTAATGTTAGCGTGTGCCACTGGCCAGGTTAATGTTTATGATAAATCTTTAAACCTTCAGTGATTTTTAAATGGGAGCTTTACTATCTTTTACTTTTGTCTTGTTCTTTTACTTTTTTTTGTTGCTTTTAAATTAAATTATTATGAAAGAACATCTGATTTATATTTAACTGCCGATGCAGATTTTTTTTTTATTTCAGTATGTAAGTGTGCTCTTTAAAGATACATGCATTAACAGCAGTACAGTCAACAAAGACAACAAATCCAAATATACAGTAAAGAGACACTGTCCGCAAAGACAACAAAATAACTAAACTATAAAAAATATGGAGAGACACATCAACATCTCAAGGATCTTATGGTGAAGCGTGTCTGTATGTGGGAGGTTTGCCATATGATCCACAAAGGATGATGTTTTCCCCTATTCCTCAACCACAGTTATTTTCTCTCGGGGTATTCTGCTTTTATTTTCACAGAGCCACATTCTATTTGGGAGAAGGACATCTGATTTCCATTTTAACACATTTTTAAGCAATGGCCATCAAAATATCTGCAAGCCTTATAACATGGCTCTGCTTTCTCAGGCTTTAGAACAGTACCTCACAGTCTTCATTTGTGAATGGAGCCAGCTCAGGCTTACAGTCCCCGCCGCGTGTACGACCACCTGCTCTTACTTGGTCCATTTGTTTCACAGTTTGGTCACATGACGAGTTCCAATCTCAGATACAGGCCATGATATGTAGGTGAAAGGTCCTTAGAGCTAGTCTTGTTAGGATGATAGATGATAGTTCAGAGATGTAGTGCGTCTTCTGTTTAGTCAGTAGATAAAGTGGTGGACAGAGATAACGCTTGTTTTATCAAAAGATCACCAACAGTGTATCGATCAATTATTTATTTGTCACATGGAATTATATAAGGCACACCTCTAGTGAAATGTGATCCCATCAGCTGCTTTACAGTGTGCAGTGTAATTTAGCAGAGCCTGAGGGATATGTCAGTCAGCTGATTTTATTGGCAATTATTGGTTGCTCGCTGATATATCAGTATCAGCATATACTGTATGTTGTCCAATCCATATAAAAAATAAGATATTAAGATAAGACAAACCTTTATTAATCCCCAATGGAGAAATTATTAATAATAAAAGTATTATATAAAATGAATATACTGTAAATTATAATAAAATATAAAATTATAATAATTGTTAGTTTTTTGTTAGTAATGTTAGTGATTTTTACTGTTTCAGTGGTTTGATGCAAATTTTGAATTTAAAGTTTACTGTTAACTTGTAAAATATCTTGTCTACATTATATGTCTTTGTCACAAGCATTTGATAACCATATCTGAGGGATAATTGCATTGTATAGATAGACAGATACTAGAGAGAGAGAGAGAGAGAGAGAGAGAGAGAGAGAGAGAGAGAGAGAGATCTTAAGGTGTCAAAGTAATTTTGAATATCTTAGCATTTAGGCCTGGACCAGTAAAAACAAAACCTGTGTGTGTCTATATTAAAAAATGAAGCAAAAAATGACCTGCTCACAGTGCATTTTCCCTTACATAACTCTCCTGGTATGTTGCCTGCATTTCAACATCTATGATATTACCCAAACTTGTTTCACTGATGTTTTGGTTCGGTCACATTCACCAATGCTTTTTTTTTAAGGATTTGGAGATTTGAAGATTTTTTCCAAAACTGTATCAATCAGTCAGTATGTTGTCTTCTGAACATACTTACTGTAGTTACTTCAATAAGTTGTGCTTTCTGACTGCAGGACCAAAAGTGGAAGTCTGTTTGTGTTTGGGCCTTTTCTTTAAACTTATCTTAATAATAATAATAATAATAATAATAATAATAATAATAATACATTTTATTTTTAAGTGCCTTTCTCAGCACTCAAGGACACTTTACAGAGATAAAACAATTACAATAAAACAACAGATAAAAGCTACACACAGTATAAAATGGAACAATGCAATTACACAGAGTAAGCAATCTTGAACAGGTGAGTTTTGAGTCTGGATTTGAAAAGAGGAAGAGAGTCAATGTTTCGGATGTCCGGTGGGAGTGAGTTCCACAGTTGGGGAGCAGAGCGACTGAAAGCTCTGCTCCCCATGGTGCTGAGGCGGGCGGGGGGCACAGTGAGGTGGATGGAGGAGGAGGATCTAAGGGAGTGGGAGGAGATGTCGATGTGGAGGAGATCTGACAGGTAAGGAAGGGCGAGGTTGTGGATGGCCTTGAATGCATACAGGAGGATTTGGAATTCTGTTCTGAATTTAACCGGGAGCCAGTGGAGTTGCTGTAGGATGGGGGTGATGTGGTGAAATGAGGGTGCTTTGGTGATGATGCGAGTGGCTGAATTCTGGACGAGTTGAAGCTTATGCAGGGATTTGTGAGGGAGACAGAAGAGGAGAGAGTTACAGTAATCGATACGGGAGGTGACGAGGCTATGAACAAGGATTGAAGTAGAATGCAGGGTGAGAGAGGGGCGAAGACAATTAATGTTATGTAGATAGAAAAAATGCAGTCCGGGTAATATTATTGATGTGGAATTGAAGTGATAGTGAGCTTTTGAGGATGACACCCAGACTCTTAACCTCAGGGGAGAGGGAGACTGAGGAGCTGTTGATTGTGAGGGAAAAACTGTCAACCTTAGATAATGTAGATTTTGTGCCAATGAGGAGGATTCTGCTTGGTCACTGTTAAGTTTTAGGAAGTTTGAGGTGAACCAGGATTTTATTTCAGATAAGCAGTTTGTGAGGGCAGAGGGTGGAAGTGTGGAATTTGGTTTGCTGGATAGGTAGAGCTGGGTGTCATCCGTGAAGCAGTGGAAATGGATATTGAATTTGCAGAAAATACTGCCAAGGGGAAGGAGGTAGTTGATGAAGAGAAGGGGCCCCAGGACAGAGTCCTGGGGCACACCTGAAGTAACAGGGGGGGGGGTTTGGGATCTGAAGGCTTTGAGTTGGATGAACTGAGTGCGGCCTGAGAGATATGAGTGAAACCAGCCTAATCTTGAGACATTTTCCCAGCTTGAAGCTAGAGGTGGTTTCCTTTTTAACCCCCTGCATTTAACATTAGATATTGTGGAGCCAGATGAAAATGTGTGGCAGTTGTTTAGTGCACTTTTTAACTGACTTAACAATGAATGTACATGGAGGACATTGTCAGATTCATCACAAACATCTTCGTTTGCACTGACATTGCATTTATAGGCTCCGGCTGCATATTCTTACTCAATGGGTTGGACGTGGAATTGCATAGTGACTTATAACCACAAGCAAAAGCAAGGGGAAACTTCTGGGGGACCGTTTACATGGCAGCAGTTCTTGCATTAAAAGCGCTTCTTGCGTTAAACTTTTTAAAATGTTTTGTTCACACGCACGACAATAGCATTTTGGGGGCCTGAAAATGCAAACTCTTGAAACCGGGTTCCAGAGTGTAACCTTTTGAAAATGCCACCCCTTCTGTTGCCCTGTAAACTGGCAAGGTGTGGATCCTGTGAGAACGGTGACGTCAACCGCACTTTGCGCATGATCGTGGTGTTCTTCTATGGTGTGTCATTACAAAGTTACACCACCACTGGCCTGGCATGCATACTACAGCGTTTTTGGTTGTTTTTGTGGATTCCTGTAGATGGTAGAAGGTAGATTTATTAGTAATTTTTTAAACAAACAGTTTGAAAAACAAAATTACATTTGACCTTGATCCTGCTACATTTTTGGAGTTGAAGTATGAGTTCATTAAAATCAGCAGCTACTATGAAGATTACATCCGGTTGCTTGGGCATGTTACTGCTGATGGCATTATTCAATTCCTGCAGTGCATTTTTTGAATTTGCATTAGAGTCTTGTGTCCCTATGGCTCCCAACAAGGTCCGTTTATCCAGTGCAACGGCTTAATCGGGATGTTGGGGGTTAACCATGTATCTGTGAAGATGTGCACAGAGCAGTCTCTGATCTCCCATTGCTGAGTGAGCCTCAATCACATCTCATCCACTTTATTCTCCTGCGACCGAACATTAGCCAGAAGAAGGCTTGGTAGAGGAGAAGCTCTCGGTCCAAGTAGGGTCAGCCTCGTCCTGATGCCAGCTCTCCGGCCTCTCTTTGTCTGATGCTTCCAGTTTTGTTTCCCTCCTTTAGTCTGACTGGCCATTGACAAATGCCATTGGTGGGGATCCTCTCGCAATTTGTTGCATTCAGTCCAAGCCCCACATAACATTTCCAGATGTTGAGAAGTGCTTCACAGCGACCTACACAGGGATAGTTTGTGAGGAACGTTCTGACAATTTTATATGAACGTAGATTTTTTTTTAAAACGCAAAGGAAAGACTTTTCCGTTTTTAGTAGGGCTGTTCTCGTCTAAACCTGGCCCGAGACTTGACCTTTGGGAATCATTTGTGCACTTCAGCCCCATTTCTACCTGGTACTAATATGTCATCTGGCCATCTTATTTGCATAAGCAAAAACACATACTAATGCTGGTGTATATGCAGCAGTGCACAATGTGCCAGAGCACAGATGGAGGTGGTGTGGGTCACGCAGTGATCAGATCTCAGTTAGGTATCACTGAGTTTGGCCACAATCTTAAAAAAGAAATCCACCCTACAAGATGAAAGGTAATCTATCTTCCCTTCTTCCTGCTATCTTAACCTGGTATGCAAAAACTATTAAAAACACATCAATGACACTGTTGTGCTGGCTGACATGTTCCTTTATGTACATGAACACACACACAGTTTATTTTGATTCAATTCCACATACACCGTCCAGATGCCAGAAATACTCACACTTTCTCCTGTTTGAGTAACATTTGATAAAAACTTGAGCAGCTGTTTTAGGAAATTACTGAACCCTTTTGTAGAAATAAAACAATAAATTTGAGATCTGTTTTCAAAGATTTACATCTTCAGTGGAAACCAATGGGCTTGGAGCTGAGGGCCACAGACAGTGGCACTCCAAGAAATGGTCATAGGGGTATCCAGATGGGGGCCACTGAAAATCTTGGGGTGCCACGCCAAAACCAAAAGCCATAAATGAATTTCACAGATTTGATTAGGCTGTTGTCGTTTATATCCAATATGGGGAGGTCAGGAATCACTTCCTGATATATTTCAGTTTCTTATTTTATAGGTAATGTTACTAATTATCTGGTGTGCATAGACTAATACCAGTACAGTTAAAATTTTGAGTTCCACACCAATCCTGTTTTTATGTGTTATATACTTGCATGCTAGGTGACTCATTGTTCTTCGTAAAGGCTGGTTTTCCTTTTCCTTAAAAAGACATACACAGCTTTATTATATATTTGAAGGAGTACATCGTGAGGACCAAAGCATTTATGGGGACAAGCCATCTTAAGTGAAGGGGAGACTCGTGGGTACCCACAGAATCCATTTTCATTCAGATATCTTGAGGTGAGAGCTTAAAATAGCCATGTCCGTTCACAAAAAACAAAATTTAGCGTGTTTTTTGTGCCCATTCTGACAAGCTAGCTTTAGATTTGATACTTTCTCAAGATCCCAACAGTGCCTTTCATGCTAGCTTGAAATAACAAAAACTGCCCAACTCCCGCTAACATCTGGCTTTTTAATGGAATGGGAAAGGTAACAGTTAGCATTCACACTGGGGTCAAATGACTCTACAGTAAATGCGCTAATTTTAGTCCCTTAACTAGCGAGATGTGATGACCTGCCATCACTAAATACCATCCATCTTCTTCCAAGCAGCACTCAAACATTGATCTATATTAGTCTGAACCAAGTTTGAAAGACAGACTGAATACCTAAGAGATATATTAAGTGGTCTGACCACCATTAAGTTTTCCATGCTGAGTCTATGGTCTATTGTTAGCGGGTTTACCTGTGTTTAAAAAACCCTTGTAAATGCACTGATTTGAGGGTATTACAGAAAGTAATTGCTTCCCTGGCAACCAATTGGGGACACGACTCATCACAGATAGGGTTGGGAAGTCAGACAGTATTTAGAAATGGATGAATGGGTCACTATGGTTAATATGGTTAACTATGAAGCTTCCTCCAAACGTAAATAGTTGAATGCTATCACATTTGATCAAATTGCAGTGTTTCACATTTGTGTTAGTTGCTGTTGAGGGTCTCTTTCGTTACATATTATACCATATTATTCTTTCTCTGTCTGAGAGGTAGATGTGAGACATGAGACTGCATGTTGTACATATGTCCTACAGTTCCTGGCTATTGCAGATTATCATCCAGTATCACTCAAAGTGACTGATTTGTGTCTTTTCACAGGTGATGTGTCACCCATCAGTATGTCCCCCATCAGCCAATCGCAGTTCATCCCTTTGGGAGAGGTATTGCTATTGGCTATCTCTGCTATGAACTCCGCCCACAAGCCTGTCACTCAGGAGGCCCTAACTGAACACTTGCAGACATGTTTTCCAGGTGAGTCCAGCTCACACACAATCATCAGTAAGCAGCTAATAGCACCCATCAGAATCACATGCGTTACATATATGTTTATTACTGCCTTATTTATGTGATTGCTGTGGTGATGAGTTACACACTGCACATTGAGGTTTTGGACTTAATATGAGATGGTATTTATTTTTCAATGCCCAACATTGTTTTAGTAAATTAAGTTGGACTTGGTGTACAACGGCCTTTTGGCAACAAGACCACCACCTCTCAAACACTGCTGACATATCCATGAATCTTTAATGTAACACCTTCAGAGGAGCCAGTTGCCATTATGAATCATTTGGATATTTAATTTTACTGCTAATGTCTTGTTGAATAGAATTGTGTTAAATAATGTGTTGTAGACCTGAGCAGTGAGTAGACAGCCATGTCTGCTCCCATACTGACATGGCAGTTTCACCTGGAAGGTGTAATGTGAGCAGGAGTCAACATGTGAGTGAGACTCGAGTGAGAGAAGTGAGGAGGTTATCTGAATAGAAAGCTCCATAAGCAGGAGAGCCTGCTAGTTCAACATCAAGGATGGTGTAGAATGAGTACAAGGAGTGTTTCTACCAATAAACAGCGCCAGTGGTGTTCAATGTCCATCAGAGTACAACCCTTCACTGAAAGTGCGCAACAAGTGGCTTGAACAGAGTGGACACAGTATTTACAATGTGTTCAGATAAGCACTGCAAGGAAGTGTGTTTCAATATATAGGCAATATTCTGGTTGTTGGTAATTAAGTTCCTATAATGGAAAAAACTGTGGATAACTGGCTCACACCACTCATGCTTCATGCTTGATGGTTGGCACTACCTGAGAACCTTGTGATAGCAGGTTTACCATATTAAGTTATACGTCCTGTAAAACTTAAAACATAAGCCTAGTCCCAATTAAAAGCCCAGTCCCTTTTTACAAGCTGGATGTGACTATACATTTTGACCAATGGCCTGTCTCAATTATGTCTCAATTATGTCGCTTTTCCACTACATGGTACCGGCTCTACTCTACTGGACTTCTTTTGTACCTGGTACTTGGTAGTTCCTTTTTAGTACCTGCTATACTGGGGCTCCAAAAAAGGCAGACCGGGTACTATGAGGTACTAAATGGTGGCGTGAAAAACTGCAGACCACTGATTAGTCAGACAGAACCGTCAATGTTTGTGTCATCAATGCACAGCACCCACGGAATAGAGTGGTGAGGGGATGATGTATTTTTGTAGGCCAACCAGGAAGATGGCATCGCACTGGTTCCCTTGTCAAAAACCTTATGGGATTTTTGAATGGGATTTGCGGTTATTGCCAAAAATACGTTCTGTGACAAACACAAGTTTATGAGACTTACACATTTTGTTTAGCCTGATAATCTTCACAGATGAACACCACTTTTGTGTGTTTTGAAGCGTAAATGAAATCACCAGAAGCAAAAAGCTATTGTTAGGCTATACACAAACTACATGGCAGTCGCATGGCTTAAATACCACAACTACAAACATTGTAAAAACAGGTTAAAACAAGATTGAAAAATATTATAAACAGATAAATCTACAAGTTCGTGTGTGACTCTGTAAAGCTGTAAAGGCGGATTAGTGGGTTTAATGAGTTTCTGTGTCCGCTGTGATGACGTCTAACGTCCCCGACAAACACTGTAGTCCCATTTAGCCACTTGTTAGCAACTGCCTTTTTTTAAGATTAAAACCTTAAAAGTTCAAAAATCGGGTTTAAGCGGACATATTTTATGTTGCAGAACAAAACGTCTAAATATCTTTAGCTTGTGTTATTCACAGACTTCATTTAAGGCATTTTACCGAAAACCCATTCAAAAAACCCATAGACTTTAAGACGAGGGAACCGGAAGTGCTAAAAGGCTAACGGATGTCCGTGTTTTAGCACTCATTGGCTGCGGCTGAAAAGTTTGTGATGTCTTTCTGTGATGTCATGAAACAGCTGATTCCCCAAATAGCAGCTGATGACACGTGTCACTTTAAAAGTTGTCGCTGCAAAGAATTATGGGGCGGATTCCCTCCTTTCCTTCGGTAAAGGATGGTCTGATGTATCCTATGCTTTTTTAAAATTTAATTGAATTTTTACTTTATTCTATTAACAACATAAACATTTATAAACATTCATACACAAGAAGGGGGATAGACAGTACAACGGTGTACAGAAAATGTAATGCCAGGGACACTCTGAAAGGCACACCAATAATAGAAGTTATGGAACATCATATACCAAGAGACAGACTTATTTCACAAAACAGACTTAGTCCACAAAAACATTGAATAATGTACATGCGTTTATAGTTTTGATTGCTTTCCTGTTTTTTGAGTAATTGTCATTGAGTTATGTTAGATTAGTTTAACACATTGTTTGGATTTATTTTTGAAGTGGATGAAATATGGCTTCTGTTTTGAAAATTTGGATTTGTGGATATGGGCTTTTGCTAAAAAAAGAATTAGATTAATTATATAATACTGATCAGATTTTGAAGGTGGGTATTGAAAAAATCCAAACATGTAAGTTCATTTCATTTCTATATGTTGGGAGATGAAAGCACAGGCTTTTTTGCCAAAATGTAGAGGTGTGGGGACATGACCAAAATAAGTGATATATATCTTCAGAGGAGTTTTCACAGAAGGAGCAGTATAACTGTAAATTAAAATGAATTTAAGGCCTCTGAGTTTTGAAAGAACATAGTTTGGAATAAAATTCCAGATAGATGTTGGATTTCTGAGAAATTGTCTGACCCAATTTATTTTTAATGTATTATTGAGGGTGGAGAAATCAACAAAGTTTAAACTGCCATGTTCATAAGAATTCATTAAAACGTTTTGATATAATGAACTGTGTTGCGCTATACAAAGTTATAAAGAATTTTATCAATAGAACCAGTGGTTTGTTTGTTTACATCTTACGAAAGTACTGCATTTGTGAGACAAGAAATGCCCTCTGCCTTGGTTAACAGAATTCTTCCTTGCAGGGATAAATCCCTTTGAAGCCATGAATTACATTTTTTTGTGGCTTTTCTATAATGTGATTAAAATTCAGAGAACATCCATCATCTTTGTTATTGTTAACCACAATTCCTAGATAACTGACTATGTCTTTTATGGATATGTTATAAATGGATGAAACATTACAAGTTTTTAAGGAGAGCAATTCACATTTATTGATGTTTAAGTGGAGCCCAGATGCGTTGGAGACTGTTGAGATTGTATTGATGGCAACTTGGATCCGTGAAGCATCCTTTAAAAATAATGTGGAATTGTCTGCTAGTTGGCTGGTAACAATTTCTTTCCCAGCCAGTGTAATGCCTGTCGCTGGGCTTTGCTTAATAAAGTCAGACAATAACTGTGCACATATCAAAAATAAATATGGGGAGATGGGGCAACCTTGCCGAACTCCGCAATTTAAATCAGATCTTGGAGAGGTGCCTGTCTGCATTTTAATTGAACAATTTGCTTCTGTATGCATGGTTTTATTAACTGAACAAAAGTACTTAAGTGCTAAGCCAAATTTTTCTAGTGCCTGAAACATACATTTGTGTTCGATTGTATCGAATGCTTTACAGAAATCTATAAATAAAATGAAGCTGTCGTCAATGCAGAGGTCAGACCAATCAATAAGGTCGTGAACAAGTCTGCTGTTGCTGGATATATGTCTACCCTTCATACATCCAGTTTGGGTTTCGTCAATGATGTTGTCTAGAACTGCTGTCAATCTTTTTGCAAAGATTCAAGCAACAGTTTTATAATCATTATTGAGGAGGCAGACTGGTCGCCAACTGTCGATGTGAAGGGGGTCTTTATTAGGTTTTGGGATAAGTGTTAGAAGTCCTTGATATAAGGTGGGAGGAAGAGTCTGCTTTTTAAAACTTTCTGTAAAGACACTGAGGAGGAGGGGTGCACGTTTATCAGGAAATGTTATATAAAATTCAGATATTAAGCCATCAACGCCAGGGGATTTGTTTAGTTTAAGGTGCCGAATAGCAGCCAGGACTTCCTCCTGGGTTATTTGTCTATCACAGAGATTATTTTGGTTAGTCTCAATTGATTTTAACTAAGAGAGATATCCAAGAAAAGTTTTGGTTGCATTCTCATTATAATAAGATTTTAAAAAGGTTACTATAAAATGTGGAACAATAAATAGATATCTCCTGAGGATCATCTGTGATACTTCCATTAATATCAAGTTTTTGAATGCAGTTAGTTTTGCTGTGTGATCTTTTTAACTGAAAAAAAGAAGTATGCAGTATTTTGCTCCCCTTCTTCCAGCCACCTTCTTCTGGACCTAACAAGTGCCTCCTCTGCTTTTATTTTATATATTTCATCTAGTAAAATCTGCTGTAAAATTAAGTCCTGTTTATCGTCTTCTGTCAGGTTTTCAGGCATACATTGAGTAAGGGCAGCTATTTTGGTAATTACTTTTGTTTCTTCATCATTTTTTAATTTGGTTAAAAAAGATCCATACTCTCTTAAATATTTCGCCACTTCAAATTTCAACATTTCCCAGTTCTGACAAAAACATTTATCAGTGAATGCCTTATTTGAAATTTGAAATTTTTGGAAACATTTTTTTATTTGGAATATGTAATGAAGACAATTGATCATACAAACAATCAAAAAGAAAAAGAGTAATAGCTTTAAAACAATGAAATAATAAATCACGGATAAATCAGTTTACATGTCCGAAAAGGAGTGGGAAGAAGTAAAAACTTATTGAATCCCACCCCTTCTCCATCAATTATTAAACAGTATCAATCCAGCTTCTGCTCTCTCTTTTTTTTTAAAATATAGACTGTCTTTTCCTAACTTTTAGAAATATATACTAACTGATTACAAAAATAAAAAATGCAGCACTCATACATAATCCCTATCAAGAAATATAAATTCATTATTTATGTATTTATTATAAATAGAATATAATTAAGTAACATATTTATTATATATATAATTATATAATAATTTAGATACACTCATCTCTGTACCTCTTAAAAGTCGTATTTTTGAACTTTCTCTTGAACTGCTCCATGTTTGGACTTTGCTTAAATTCATCATTCAAACTGTTCCATAGTTTCACACAGACACACACAAACCTTTCCTGGTAGTTCTCACTTCCACATTGTTGAAATAAAACACTCCCCTTTAGTTGTATTTTCCCTCTGTGACTGAACATGCTCACTTATTCCAATAGCATCTTATCAAAAACTGTACCCTTTTTATAACTGTTTTGTGTTTCAGCACAGGGTTGTTAAGATGCCTCCACGGCTGTATCCACATTTAAAATAGATCCATGCTCTATACTGTGAACAACACAAACATCAAAGCTTTAGTAGCAGTCGCAGTTTCGTATCATTTTTTCTTCTTTCCCAAAATGGTAACCAGAAAGATCACGCCGTGGTCGCTCGAGGAGGTGCAAACGTTCCTCACCTTGCTGACCGCCGAGCGTGTCCAGCGAGTGTGAGTCTGTGTGTATGCATAGTACGAATTACTGGGGGGCAAGGGTGAGCTCGGATCCCGTTAAAGCCTCCCTTGAGACGTTCAGGGGGAGCTCTAAAAAATTGTTCACTTTTGTGATACAGATGATATATTTTCTCCATATATAAAGGTCCCTGAAGTGATAAAAAAAAAACCCAGAAGTAATATGTCAATGTTGTGTGTTTATCCGCTGTTTATCCGCTATCTCCACTATTTAACTTCCGTGTCTCTCCCTGCTGCAGCCATCTGTGTGTGAAGCGGTGCTGCGGTCAAATTCCTACATTTACGTAGTCACCTGAACTCCTCATCATCTGACATAAGGGACAGAGGGAGAGAGGAAATATTACCGGCGGGTATTAATGGAATCTGTTTCGCAGTAACCCTATTATTGATCGCGTGCTGCCACACACTTTGTGAATGTTACATGTTAAGCGGTGTGCACCGGAAAATGGGGCTCCCCCCAAAAGTAACTGTGTAATGGTTACAGCTAGAATGGATCGTCCGGAGGGAGGTGGGTGGCAACTCCACTGCACGTCATCAAATGCTCATAGCAGAATCAACCAATCACAGCAGCCTGTAGTTTCCAGCAGACCTTTCGGTTTATGTGTCCCATAGACTTTTGAACTGGTTATCTGTGTCCTTACATACAGTCTGTGATCTGCCTGCATAATTACCGTTCAGAAGTGTGATAACTCCGCCGAGTTAGATTATTTTATTTGAGAGGTGGAGAAAGAGTTCATTACTCACAGTGTGGAGCGGCAATACAATGACAAAGGTGAAGAAATTAACAGTGAACAAATCATTTCTTGCTCGATAACGTTTGATATAAGTCAGGAAACGTCATGTTAGCTACAGTGTTGTTGGTTAACTTAAGGTTATCTGACTGCTCTCTTTCAGAAACTTGATAACTGTAGAGTTAAATCTCAATGAAAAGTGACTAAGTTAATGTCAAATAAATCTATTGTAGTAGAAAGTACAATGTTTCCCACTGGAATGTAACAAAGTACAAGTACAGTAGTCCAATGGAATTACCCAAGTAAAACTACCTTAAATTGTAACTAACTAGCTAATATACCCAAATAAATGGCAGACAGATGTCTCTGTCTTAGAAACCCAGTCTGGTTGCCATGCAGTTCATTTTTATAGAAGTTATAGAAGATGTATATTACAGTTTTTTGCGACCTGCTGGAGTAGGTGTAGTTAGCTGCTTAGATCACGCATGCATACAATATGTGTATATGTTTAACATTTTGTCAATATGGGCATATTACTCACATTGTTATCTTGGTAAGATTCTCCACAATTCATTCATGCAGTTAATTTTACTGACACCATGAGCAACAAAGAAGACAGAATTACTGGCATTCTTAACAAGAAAAAAAGACAAAAAAAGAGATAAGTAGATGTAAAAGACTTTTTTTTGAAAGCAAGGGGAAAAGTCCAGTGAACTATATTCATATTGAAATTGTTTTACAGGATTATTAGGATTTTAAAGCTTTTATTTCAGGTCATTTCTCACTTTGTATTATTTTTTTGTTTTACCTTATTTTTTGTTTTTCTGGGTAATTTCTTTTGTTGCTTATTACCTTCTTCCCATGTTTTTGAAAAAAAATAACTAATTTGCCCTGGTTTCAAAGGGTTAATAAATAATTTGATTGTATTTCTATCTTTGCTGAGCAACAGTTTTGTATGAAAGGAATTAGAAGCCAGTTCCATATAGATGCCTGTCCCCAATATAAGCCCGGTGCATTCAGTGATTTAAGCAAATAACAGCATGAGCTATTAATTGAAGTTTTACAGTATGCAGAAAAAAAAGAAAATCTAAGGTACAATCGATTTGTACTGTGTCCGAGTACAATTACCCCCTCTTCATTCCCTCTCTGCCTCGTATGCTTGCATCAATGGCGGGACATTTTTGTTGTGCTACAGTGTAGACAAGGGCGCAACAGATTGACAATGTGGCCCCAGAGGCTGTCGTCAGTGGGGACCCCAAGGCAAAAGGTCTCCGCCAGATCACTGACTGCAGGTTGATGGTGGCAGCGAAGCCAGATCTGGGTCCTTCAGGGGCAGGTCAAGATAAAGTCATCAATGTAATGCTTCAGATCTTGTTTTTGTCTGTCCAAAAGTTCATTTCTCAAACATATTCAGTTTACAACAATATAAAACAAAGAAAGCAGCAAATACTGCAGAAGCTAACACAAGAGAAGGGTAAGAATAATTTAAATAATCAGTCATCCAAATTGTTGCTAATTAATTTGTCAATCAACTGATAAATTTATTGTCAATTGTCAATTCAACGTTATTTTTCATTTTTAATCAGGCACTAGTTGGTTCATGTCATGGTGGACTCCATCTGTCTTTGTACATTTCATGGGTTTCCCTGTTTAGAAATTTTGCGTCATGTCACCAAAGCAACTGCAATTGTATGATGTAATGCCAGGCAACACATACGCACTCACGCACCCACAGCTGTCTGCACAGCTGCTATGCAGTCTATCAATAAGTTTTTAATGTGTCAATCTGTAGCTCAGTCATCTCCTCAGGCTGATTCTGAAGGAGAATTTCACCCATATGGGACAATTTCATCCAAATAATTTGCAGTGATTTGATCATTCTGATATTAAATAAAGCCAAGGAGTTCCCCCAACTGATCTTTTCACCGAGAAACAGCATTTCTGTCACCCAGTCAGCTTTATGATTCAGTCCAAGATTTACGTTATTATTGTTGACCTACAGCCCTAATTCCGAAAAAAGTTAAGACGCGGTGTAAAATGTGAATAAAAACGGAACCAAAAAAGCTGGTACAGGAGCATGTTTCCCACTGTCATGTCACATTTTCTTTTAACAGCACTCAGTAAGTGTTTGGGAACTGAGGACGCTAAATGTTGGAAGTTTTGAAAAGTGAAATTCTTTCTCATATACGACTTCAGTTGCTCAGCAGTCTGGGGTCTTTGTTGTCGTAATTTGTGCTTCTTAATGCTCCACACATGTTCAGTGGGAGACAGATTTGACTGCGTGCAGGTCGGTCAAATAGCTGCACTCTTGACTATGAAGCCATGCTGTTGTTACATGTGCAGAATGCGTCTCATGGTCTCACTGGAATAAGCAGAGACATCCCTGAAAAAGACGTCATCTGGATGGCAGCATATGTTGCTCCAAAACCTGTTTGAACCTTTCAGCATTCATGGTGTGTTCTCAGATGTGCTACCACCGCCTTACCATCACAGATGCTGGCTTTGAACTTTGAGCTGGTAACAATCTGGATGGTCCATTTCCTCTCAAGCCTGAAGGACACAATGTCCATGATTTCCAACAAAGATGTGAAATATGGACTCATCCGACCAAAGCACACTTTCCACTTTGTGTCAGTCCATCTCAGATGAGCTTGGGCCCAGAGAAGTCAGCCATGTTTCGGGATGCTGTTGATATTTGGCTTTTACTTTGCATGGTAGAGTCTGCACTTACATTTATAGATGCAGTGCTGAACTGCGTTTACTGACAGTGGTTTTTAAAAATGTTCCTGAGCTCATGTAGTAATATCCTTAATATATTCATGTCAGTTTTTAAAGCAGTGCAGCTTGAAGTAATGGCCTCACATCAGAGTCTAGCATTACTTTTAGTTGTTCTGTTGATCTGTCTTCTGATATTTAACAGTAAAAACCTGCATGTAGGTCAGTGGTTCAGTTGTGTGCATTCAGCAGTGCTGTCATCATGGAAAGCTCTCTACATTACTCTGCACAAAATAAAATATTAATACACTCTCACGCAATGGCCACTATGCCAGCATCTGACACAGTAGTGTAGTCTATGTGATCCACAGGATTTCTCTATACCTATAGAGATGTCTAAGGATAATAACAACATAGGTGTGTGACAGAATTTTTCTAAGAATTTTGGACATTTGTAGGATTTCAGGACATTTCTAGAATGTTAGGGCATTTCTAGGATTTAAAGACATTTCTAGGAGTTTAGGATGTTTCTTCGATTTCAGGACATTAGGGTCTTAGCTAGGACCTCTATCAGGGGGTATGGGGGATCCACTGGCACTTTTTTGATCAACAACCTCTATTTTGATTTTGTTTTATGCACTCTGACACCTTATATACTAAAAGTAAAAAAAAAAAAAAAAAGCAGTGTGAGTCAGTTAATTTTTATTATGCTTCTCAGCTGCTGGATAACATGAAGGTTGGCTGGTTAACATGAACCTTGGCCCGGGAGGCAACACAAAGTGTCCTAGTTATGAGCTGCCTTTTGAAGTGCGGCATGTGGTGGCTTCCCATATAGGCAGGGTTTTGAGTTTGACTGTGACTTGGAGCTGACTGACCATTGGACAATTTGCAGACATTTTTTGCATACCTTTTTATTTTTTTATTTAGCGTAATATCTGAGGGATAATTACACTGGCTAGCTTGGGCATACCTGCATATGATATACGTATGTCGAAGCACAGCTGAAATGACGAGAACTTCATCTATCCCAGCAAACTATATAGAAAACATCACCATAGTCCAAAGTATTAAAATGTCCTGGGCTGTGTAAGTGTTGTGCTTAAAAAAAAAAACCAAAACACTAGCAGGCTTGTAATGCCTCTGACCCCCCGGCTGTTTGGCAGGTTCAGCCACACGCGTCCCCAGTTGAAAACTGACCAGCGACACGCCACACTGTGTATTTCCAAACTGTATTTCCCTACCTGAGGAGCTCCCAGCTCTAGCCATGAGGAAGGACAGAGAGCCCAGCATGGAGCCTGGCTGTGTCCTCTCTGAAGCAGAGAGGGAGCTGCTGTTGGGTGCTCAAATGGGAGTTGATATATTCAATCAATCAATCGATATATAATATCCATAATATATTTCAGAATTTTTCTTGGATAAATGATAAATAAATTAAGTGCAGAGAGCTCACTTTTTAAAAAAATGTATTATTTCTAAAATTTTTCTCCCCACAGCTCGAGCCCTACCCGACCTGGCCAGTCAACGCACATTTTCAGTCCTGAACCCGGTCCAACCCCGTAGGTTTTTCAGAACCTGTCAGGACCCGCCAGGCACGGGTTGATATCGAGAGCTCTTAAAGACACACACTTTAATTAGTGACTTTAATAATAGTAACCCTACAATAGTCTAAGTCTAAATCAGAACTCTAAGTCTAAGTCTGTACCCCACCTCCCACCCCCCCTTGGTGATCCTGAACAGGATGAGCAGTTCCAGATAATGAATGAATGAATCCAGAACAGCAGCCTTCAGACTCGGTCCTGTCTCCACCTCCTTCCTGCTGCTCGGCCGTCTTATCAACAAGATTGAGAGGAAAGAGGATGGACAAACACACTGAGTGTCTCTGTGTGTGTGTGTGTGTGTGTGTGTGTGTGTGTGTGTGTGTGTGTGTGTGTGTGTGTGTGCAGTCTGTCTGTCTGCATGGTGTTGCATCATTCTGGCTGGGCTGAAAGGCTGCTATGATGTAACTGGCAGTAATACCTCGAGACTGACAGAGGGAGAGAGAGCATGAGATAGTGAGAGGAGAGAGAGACAGGGATAGAGGTTAATGGGGGGAAGAGTAAGAATGAGGGAGAGCAGGAGAGGAGAACAGAAAAGAAGCATAGAGGATAAATAAAAAAGATAAGAAAATTAGAGGAGGGCTGGAGTGCATAAAAAAAGCATCAAAGTAGAGCTTGTTTATCAAAAAAGTGCCACTGGAGGATCCCCCACACCTCCTAACAGAGGTCCTAGCTAATGCCCTAAAATGAAAAAAACTACTTAAAATCCTGTGCAATGTCTAAATATCTGAGAAATTTCCGAAAATCCTACAAACGTCCCAAAAACTGACAAATGTTCTAAAGTCCTAGAAACATTCTAAAATCCTACAAATGTCAAAAAATCCAAGAAATCTCCTAAAATCTGAAAAATGTCCTATAATCTTAGAAACACCTAAAATCCTAGAAACATGTATGGGGATGCCTTCAAGCAAAGTAAGTTGATTATCCCTGTGAAATATTACAGGTAAGAGACAAGAGGATGATGCAGGGAACACTTTTCATTGACAAAAAAACCCCAAACAAAGCACAAATCCTCCCTAATTCTGAAAAAAAAGTGGCTGCAACATTTCTCAAAAACCCACACAGTATTAGTTATATTTTATTCTTCTCCTCACTTTAAATGACTTCATCACTGAGACAGCCTGTCTCTACACCATATTGGGAAGAAGAATAAGAGGACCTTATCGAATGTTGCATGAATGACATTTTGACAATTATGATTTTTTTCATATAACAAATATCCTGAAGTTTGATTTCTCTGATCTGCAGGTGATAAAAAGAGAATATAATATTGACTTGTGTGAAATGTGTTGGCTCTAACTGCCTCTTGTCTCTGATTCTGCTCAGGTGTTCCCACACCAACGGAGGAGGTCCTGCACCACACGCTTGGCATGCTGGTGCGTGAGCGGAAGATCTACCCAACGCCCGACGGATATTTTATTGTTACCCCTCAGACTTACTTCATCACTCCGAGCCTAATCCGAACCAGCTCCAAGTGGTACCACTTAGACGAGCGGTCGGCGGAGCGACACCAACAGCAGCAGCAGCACCAGAACCAACAGCAGCATCAGCAGACGCAGTGCACCTCCCCTCTCTCCGGCACCATCACACCGTCAACTTCCGGAGCTGTGCGAGACCGAACGCACCCCAAGTCCAGCCAAAACCACAGCGGGGGAGGGGGAGGAGGTGGGGATTCTTTTTACAACAACAGTTACCGTGGCGACGACCCCCCTAGCCACCACACCACCCTGCAGCGTAGATCTCCCAAAGACCACCGGGAGGCGTACTCGTCCCCGCATTCCCCCCAAACACCTCCTCAGCAAGCAGGAGGCAACACAGAAAAGAGTCGCAGCACTCTTGGGTTCCCCTTCAAGACGGATACGCTCACCAAACACCGAGGTGGGGGAGGAGCAGGAGGAGGAGGAGGGGGAGCAGGAGGGGGAGGGGGAGGAGGAGGAGGAACTGGAGAGATAGAAAAACAAGCAGGTGGAGGAAGTGGTACAGGAAGTCGGAAATTTGGTTTGAAGCTGTTCCGTCTGAGCTTTAAAAAGGACAAGGCCAAGCAGCTGGCCACCTTCTCCGCCCAGTTCCCCCCGGAGGAGTGGCCCCTGCGCGACGAGGAGGCACCCAGCCAGCTGCCCCGCCACGTAGAGATGGAAATCATCCGCAGAATCAACCCTGACCTCACTGTGGAGAACCTCGCTCGGCACACCGCAGTTATGAAGCGCCTCGAAGAAGAGCGTGCTCAGAGAAGCAAAGCGTCATCAGCCAATCAGAGCTCCAGGAGTAGGAGGAGTGGGGGCCGTCACAGGAAGCAGTCACAGACCAAAATCAGTCGCTCACACAGCAAGACGAGGGCATCCCGCGGCGAGCCGAGCGACGGTTCCCATCTGGAGTTGGCCGACAGGGACTACAGAGCCTACTCCTCCTCGCTGGCCCGCTCACCACGGGAACACGCCCTTGCCATGGAGCGGCAACGGGCCCGCCTTCACCTGGCGCACAGCAACCCTAACATCCTTGACTCCTCACACCTGCCTGTCACGCCAGAGTGGGACGTGTCCGGAGAGCTCGCCAAACGGCGCACAGAAATGCCTTTCCCCGAGCCAAGCCATGGCCCCTCAGCCCACCACTCCAAAGTCCACCGCTCGCACTCCCACACCCAGGAGAGGAAGTCCAGGAATGAACGCAGTGACAAGGCCAAGGAACGCTCCAGATCCATGGACAATTCCAAAGGACCACTCGGAGCAGGATTGATCGGACCACCTGATTATTACGACGACCGAAGCCGTTACTATACCGATGATGGCACCTTGCGAGCCAATCAGAGCTCTTCTCACTACTCTCGTGCCACGCCCCCCTCAGCTAAGCTACCTGTGGATGCTCTAGGGTTGGATGGCGGCAGGAGTTTAGAGAAGAGTAAGAGCAGGGACAGCCTGCCCGCCTACTCACCCAAACTACTGCCCACCGCCGTACCCCCTGATGATTACTTCCAATGCGCCGGTTCCTCTGAGGCTGCTCTCACTGCAGCAAACCCGCTGGGCACTCTGGGTAAAAGTAGCCATGATGGATTAAAACTGAGCAGCACTGACAGACAAATGGACAGACAGACACCCCATCCTCTAGAAAGTAAGGAGGACTTGTCAAAGGTGGGACCTAAGGGAGGCAGCTTGCCTCCAATACCCCTCTCTCTCCCTGATCCCCCACTTTCTAATGGACGACCTCCCCACAGTGCCTCCTCTGGTCAGGAGAAACGTAAGGAGATCTTTAGTAAAGACACACTCTTCAAACCTCCTCCCAGCCTCCCTTTGCCCGGCTACAGCTCCCTTAGAAAACCCCCAGCCCTCGCTTCCTCCACTCTGTCCTCGTCCTGCGATGCACTTGATTCCCAGGAGGCCTTTGATGCTCCCAAACCTCTGGTGGCAACGCCGTCTGCCCCTCCACAGGGGATCGAACCTACCACCAGTGCTGCAGAGGCCTCCTTCGACTACTACAACGTCTCAGACGATGATGAGCTGGAGGAGGGGGGGAGCAAAAGTCGAGGAGAGGACGAGAAGGCTGGAGGAGGTGTTGTTGGGATGGGAGGAGGAGGAGCGGGGACCATGCAGTGGCTGCTGGAGAGAGAGAAGGAGAGGGATCTACAGAGGAGGTTTGAAAGAACCCTCACCTTCCCTGGTGCTAAAGAGAACCTTCCAGAGCCCAGTCAGAACCAGCAGTCAGCCCACTCTGCCAGACTGGACAGTATGGACTCCAGCTCGGTCACTGTAGACAGTGGATTCAACTCACCACGGTGAGAACACCAACACACAGACTGCATACACCACTCTCATTTTCATTGAAATTGACCTGTCGCTAGGCCCCACCCCCTTAGCTCACTGAGACAAATGGTGCGCAAAACTAACCATGGCAGCTGTCAGTGTCAAAGACATATCCAAAGATGCTATACAGAACTTTTGGGGACATAAGCTCCTTATTTCACACAGAGGCCATCAGACGGGTCCTCACTGTGCCGTAGTGTTAGCATTAGCCAGCCTTTGCTTTCTTTATAACATTACAGCTAAGCTAACGTTAATGCTTTCAGTTGGGTAGGCTTAAACCACAACCTTTTGCTACAGTTAACACTGATGACCGTCTGTCAAATAAAAATAGTGAGACTAAGATGAACAGATGACATGATGAGCTAACGTTACGAAGCTGAAGTTGGCCATAATGTTAGCGGCTATTAGCTAACTTAAGCTAACATTACCTCGCAAAGTTTGCTGCAAAGTGACGTTATACACAGTGTTGCTGACGTAATGCATGAGGTTATGTATACTTGTCACTGCAGCAAATGTTGCTTACACTGTGTTGCCTTACTTTAGAACAAATGTAGACATTCTGGTTTGTCTTCTTTACATTGAGCTGACTGTGTGGTCCGTCACACAGCTGAATCCAAAGGAGACACTTTGCTCTGTGTATGTGAGGTTTAGGGAACGGGATAAAATACACTCCACTGTCTAATCTCTCAGGATATCTTGTAAAAGCGTTGAATTTATCAACACCCATGCACATCATTTGTCCATTTTTTAAGTTATAACTACATACATTTAAATAAAACTGCCAGAAAATCAAATTTCTGGTGCTTTTCTCTGGAGATCTTCGAGCAGGATGTCCGAGTGCCTTGTGTGCACACATTGTGTGCATTGTGAACAAAATGTGATTGACTTGTGTGTTAGAGGGCGGGGTTTAGCAATAGGTCAATTTAACAGATTGCATTGTGGGATTGGTAGCAAAAAGCTTCCATACATTCCTCTTTAGTTTTTGGGTGAGCTGAATCTGTTTCAGCCAGCTGGCACAAGACAACAGACTGCAGGGGACATTTGAACAAGAAATGATTTCCTCCTCTGTGCATACCCCCATCCCTCAGACACACATACACACACACACACACACGCAAACACACACAGACAAAACAGTTGTTATCAATCAATAATTATCAATTATTAGCTGACCAAATCTGGGTCAGTCCATTCAAACTAAGACCCACACCTAGTTATTGAATCTAAATCCAGTATCAAATTACTTAGTTAACCTTTTAACACCTGGATGGACATCAGTTTTCTTGTGCTGCATTTAGACACCTTTTTCAAGCATTACAACTTCTGAAAGCTGAAAAAAATTGGTGTGTTTTCTTAAAAAACATGAAAAAGATGAACAACTTCGAACGAAATGTTGTGCAAACCAAAAAAAAATTATTAATAATAATAATAATAATAATAATAATAATTTAGCTGGGGTGTTATTAGATAAAAAGAACATGAGGAAAAATGTCCAGAAAACTGCATTTGTAATTCTCTTAATTGCTCAAAATTGTGTTAAGACAAAGAAATAGCCCTTTCCCCTTTTACTTTTCGTTATAGTGGTTATTGTCAAGTAGTTTTCTTGTAACTTTTTATACAAAGTTCTCTCTAATTTTTGGGCCATTTATTGTTAAGCTCCTTGTCCCCCATTCCCATGTTTTCTGAAATAAATCAGATTTGCTCGGGTTTCAAAGGGTTCATCTAATTTGGTTTGGCTTTCAACGATTATAAATAAATTTACCCATAGCTTAAAATGAAAGGCTGCATCAAAATAATTCACTTATTCCTTATAGAGAATTGGATCGTGACATGAGCAGTTCAGTGGTAGTGAGCAACACAAAGCATTATGGGACTTAGGACAGCTATGGAGGGGAGTGATTACTAACAGACCTTGCATTTGAGTTTATGGCTTGAAACACAATGGAATGGCGAACCTTTGCCATCATAACCGTTCTCTACCCAACCCATAAACACCTGCATTAATCAATGAGCCAAACCTCAACTGTAAACCTGCAAACCAGAGCTAAAAGTCTCTTGTAATAACCATCACCATCATTATACTGCATGAAAGACAGCAAGCACTCACCCATCTTTTTAAGGTTATGCTTCAAGCATGATCCAGAGCACACAGCTGATACTTGTTTGATGTGAGGACATGGTTTTAGACCTAAATATTTGCAGAGGTAAATATTCTTACCAGACGTTATGACCATTGAGATTTTAATACAGATTTTTCTGGTCAAAAGCTGAAGAACAGAAAGCCTGAGCACAGCAGGGCTGATAATAAAGCTGCTTTCTGTCTGAGAGACACAGAGAGACGAAGAGAGGGAAAGAGATGGTTAAAGTTGGATTGTTGCATGCTTCTAAAAGTTATTAACTTATTTTTCACTTTATGCCTTACCATGAAACCAGTTATATTTTCTAACAACTTTATAGAAAGCGCTGACCATATTACTAAGTTGTACGGATTTGGATAGTTATTTGTTTTGCAAAGTAGCGTCATTTGCTTTCTTATTCCACTTCTCTCTTAAGAAATGTTGCATTTGCTCTTTAACTGGTCCATTCTTGGCTTTTTGTCAAGGTTAAAGAAGCCTGTCCTAAAGTATGGATGCTATACCCATAATGCTATGCGCTTGACACTGTTGCCTATTCACTATTGATACAAGGGTTAACTCTGTAGTGACCAGTAATAGGAGGGTTCTGATGCTTACTGATGATCATCTCCTGTATCACTGACAGGCACAGTGTCATGCCACAGTCGTTGTGCATTTATTAGATGGAATGTATAAACTGCAAGTCATGAAGTCTTAAGCAAATGTAGCCAGCTAAGGTTAAAAATGAACTGATACAGATATATAAGGCCTGAGGAGTGATTCTGGATCCAAAGTAGAAGCAGCTATCTGAACCCAACTACCATTTTCTTCAACATATCCTATCAATAACATATCTGCTCTCTGAACTTCCAAATGAAAGTTAGCTCTACATGGTTGCAGGGAGTCGACTGCAGCTGCTTACACTGTGGGAGATAATATCAGACAAGAATGAGCGCTGTTGTACTGAATTTTAGCAACATGGTTGTGATTTGGCCACATGGTTGCTGGATGAGAGCCGAAGATTATCACAGCCGTGCTAATATGCAGTACAACATCATGACCTTGAGGTGGGTAGGTTTCCATCACAGATTTGCACAAAACTTAAGTGATATTTTGGAAATGTTAATAAAACATAATTGCGAGATGACTGCATTTCCACCGAGTGATGTTCTGCGACTTCTCCTCTGGTGATAACATTCCGAGAAGTATGGTGTGATGGATGTTCAAAACATTAGCAGCTTTATTTCTTTTGCAGCCACCACACTAGCTGTTATTATTTCCAATCCAAGGCTACGTAGGTGTGTTATGGAGCCATAATGGAAAGGCAAGCCCCTTATATGTGGGAGCGGCCACATATGAGGGATTTCTGGGAGGTGATAGTCCGCGATTTCACAGAGGAATTATGTATTCAAACTTCTGGATGACCCACTCAGCTTTTGAAGAGTTATGCGATGCAATAACACCTCTTGTAGCTCCTGCTGTATCACGAGGGAGCCAGTTCCTACCAACAAGCACATAGCCATAGCTATTCATAAACTGGCTTCCTGTGCAGAATGACTCTTTGTACATCATGTGACCTATAAAAGTGAGAAAAAAAATGCCCGAAATACCACCTCACACGAGCATAAACACTTCTCTTTTTTCATTTTTTTTTTTTAGTTTTTCTGAAAGTGACGTTTCCTTTAGACATGTTTTATATTCACAAATTAAACAGATGATCCTCAGCCTCTCGATCCCACTATAACCTGTTCCTTTGGCCTCTCTGTTCTCCAACAAGCTGAATACAGTCACATCAGGGACTCTAGTCAGACACAGCACAAAGTCCTCACACACCTCACTGAAGGTCACAGTTCCTCGGTGAGGCAGAAGTCCTGCTGGGCAGTCCCATGTTAGCCTACAACTTTTTTTAAACCTGCTGAGGAACAGTAATGCTAACTGTAATCACAGGCAGGATGCCACCATCATTCCACATCCTTCCCTCCCCCTGCAACACACCAGTCAACCGTTCTTTGAGGGATCAACTATTTTGTCACATCATACATCCACAGTTTGTTTAGGTGTAAAACATGTTTGAAAAATGATCACATGTACAGTAGTGGCTGTCACACATATCTATCTAATTTAACAATAAATGTGATAAATATGAGTGGACAGGAGGGTGAGTGTGAGCAACGTTCTCTGTGTGACAATTAATGTTACGTTTCAACAGTTTGGAAAGCAGGCTGGTGTCCAACCTGGAGGCTGAGCAAAATCCTACTGTGGACAGGTCAGCAACAAAAAGTATATTAGCCACTTTAAAAAAGCAATGTTCTTTAAGGAGAACATAGATGTGGAGCTCTCTGTCAGAACTTGCTGTCTAAAGGAAAGGTAAGGGGGTGAAAAAAACTCAATACGGTTAAAAAAAGATGTTGATTTTTTTGATGGGAGTTTTTTTTTAAGGTGGCTAAAATACAATAAAATTTGCCGCTGCCCTTCCACAGTAGTACGTTGCTTAGCTTTTGTGTAAGCATTTCAACGTGCTTTCAGCATAATACTGTATGTAATACACTGACTATGGATAAGTACCTGCTCAATTCAAAAAATGCAAAATATCCCTTTAATGTGAACATGCTTTCAGTTTTAGGCATATAATTAGGCAGTTTGTGGGGTTTTGGCATTCAGGAAGGGGATTCTTCTCTCACTTTTTATGACGTCACATTGGCATTTATACTATGCCAAGTTTCTCTTTGTTAAGTTGCTTGTTGCCTCTATTCCGGGTTTTTGAAGAAATTGAATCTCTATACTCATGTTTTAAAGGGTTAAACAAGATTATAATTAGAATCGGTGTGAGTAAAGTGTTTGAGAGTATGAGTGCTACACTGTATTGGAAAGGTTGGAGTTAGCACAGCGATGGCCACAGTTGTGTCAGAAGTATGGATGCTGTGGAGAAGCACAGCTCTAATCCAGCTGCTCATTGAAGGTGTATTGCTGTGATGTGGCGATGGACAGAGATGTCTGTTATCCTGTTGTCCAGCTCTTCATCTGCTGCTGTGCTTGTTGTTTCTCACTGTGTGTCTCTGTGTCTCTGCAGAACAAGGGAGAGCCTAGCATCTAACACCTCTTCCATAGTGGAGAGTAACCGTCGGCAGAACCTGGCACTGAGCCCCGGCCACCTCGGCATCACTACCGGCAACGGCCCCCCCTTCTCCTTCCGTGCAATCCCAGAACCTGCCGGCACCCAACCGGAGAAACTCCAGAAGCCCAGCGCTTGCCTTGCGTCAATCACCAGCGTTTAGGGGCAGAACTAAGGGCTGGGTGGAGTGCCGAGAGCCAATGGAGAGAGGCCAGAAGACAAAAGTCCGACCCCCAAGGACTGTTACATCTTAGACTGACTGATCAGTGGAGCTGCCACAGACCCACTGTGGAACTATAGCTATTAACACACACACACACACACACACACACACATATACACTTGGACAGATACAAACAGAGAAATTTAAACTACCAGGAAACTGCTGTCATCTCACAAACACACACACACCCACACACACAAACACACACACAGAAACAGACATATACACACCAGGCCACTGGGCAGACTCTGACCATGTCATTCTACAGCCTCTAGTTTACACACTGCTGTTGTGTTGTTTCACTTTCACGTGGGTTCTAGTGTGTGTGTGTGCGTGTGTGTGTGTGTATGTGTCTGTGTGTGTTTGTGTGTGTGTGTGTGTGTGTGTGTGTGAGGGATGGGGGTATGTTTGTATAATCTGTAATCTCAGGTCATGTTATTTCCACTCCCATTCCAGCTGCTCCAGATCAGCGCATTTCCCTCTAGTGGTGTCTGGTGGTATTACACACTGAAGAGCTGCAGCTCTGCTGACTACTGTTACTGATAATACACACACTTTCACTGATCCAGCTCACACTCACTCTGTCTCTGTGAGTGTCTCTGTTCTAAATTCACCACTGGCACACACCTAAGTGCAGTGCTGAGAAATGATCATGAATACCTTTGACCATCACTCCAGAATGCATCATCAATGTGAGGGGGTTAGACAGTCTGAAGCTCAACTGTCCGCTGTAACACTCTGTGTAGGATGGAGCTGAGCAGTTATGTGTCTGTTGGATGCCATGATGCCCATTTGAACTGCCTGAGCATGTAGCGCCAGAGATGAAGATGATGACTATGATGATGATGATGAGTTTAGTTTGCAGACTGTTTAGTATGTCATGGGGACACATCTTTTCCCACTTTCTCTTTTTTTGTCCCCCTCATGTCCACCGGATGTAACTGCGTCATATTTCAGCCTGTGCACCAATGTCGACACACGACACACGCCCTTTTCTCCACTCCACTATCGAAGCAGACTATAATAGGTCAAACAAGTACGGTGGCCCTGAGAGCTCATTGCTTCCACTGTAGATAAGAATATATTGACCCCTGATGTTCAGCAGCACAGGGACAGGCTGTTCGGGGAGAAAACACACAGAGAGCTATTTGAAGAAAATAAAAATTAATGTATTAAAGAAATTAGAGGAGACAGTAAAAAGGAATATACAGTATATACATACCTTATACAATATAAGTGAATTTATATATGCAGTGCATACATAGATCTATTTATTGACAGTTTATATGAATTTAATCTTTAATGACATGCTGCATTTTGTTTTTATGGTCATATAGCTAAGGTGTTTTGTCCTGTTTGTGTACAGAGTCACACTAACAGCTGCTTTTTAAAACTCCCGCAATAGGTTGCACACATAAAACATCAAAATGTCACACCCATGTGGAACCCATAGTGATGTCTCTCCAGCTTTACACAGAGCCTGTATCGACACTGTTACTTCCTCTGCTCCCGGCTCAGATGCGGGACAACTCTGCCCTCTCTTTCTGCGACTGGATGTTATATAGAGAACAGCAAGGCGGCAGGGCAGTGTGATATTCAGTCATAACATTAGAAACAAAGCACCTTCATTACAGTTAGCACTTAAAGCAAAACCAGTGACGCAGCTGCATCCAGTGGGCAGGAGGGGTTACAGTCATATCCCTGATGAGATTCACAGCTAAAATATCACTGACTGTTTTCAGTGGATGGGAAGTGAATCAGAAATGAGTCCTAGCGTGAGAAAATGTAGGTGGTGCTGCATGTGAAAGGCCAGCGGAGGTTGTCCAGGTTCAGGAGGAGCAGCTGTACTGGCACTGTAGGTGGCTGAGCGTCCAACAGAGACTGTGAGGTACGAGGTGATAGAGAAAACTCATCCAGACCAGTGTTATACACAACAAGCAGGGATGTGACGTCTTTTATGATTTCAGTATTTCTTTATTTATACACAGCTGAATCATTCATTGACATTTCTATCAAGATCATGACTACTTGAGTTTGAATCCAGTCCCTGAGCCACTCTCATCTGGTGCTAAGATGTATTATGGTCAGTGACGGTCATGATAACAGTCCTAATAAAAATGCGAATGAGAGTTTACATAGAGTAAATGGTTGCTTCACTTGTATAATAGGTCTCACCTGTGTACTCTAAATGGCCATGTAGTTCCTTCTATGAAGCATACAGGTGAGCAGGAGTGCAGACAGACTGGGTGGCCGCTGACTATGGCACAGGGAGATTTCAAATGTGTTGGTCTTATTGTAACCAGGCCTGAGCTGAGCTGGATTAACCTCTCTCAAAAAAAAATCCTGCAGTCCTATAGGTGAATCATCTCCCATCCTCCTATTGGCTCAGGGAGCTGTCAGTCAACCCAGTGTTGTCGTCCTATAGGCTCCTCTACAACTACCTCCACAGCAGCAAAAACACAGCCCGTCCTTTCTACTATCACACTGTCATCAGCCTCTAGCCTGTGAATGTCTGCACACACACACACACACACACACACACACACACACACTTACATATATACACTAACACACTACACATCAAAGTGCTGGACTCCCTATTGTATCCCTTTCTTCGCTAACAAGGTTTTTTCTAATGGTACATGATAGCATTGTAGTTCAGCTGCCACTCCCCCACCCCAAACACACACACACTCCTTCTACTCCTTCTCCTCTTATTATGGCCTCTGGTGGCACATGACTTCCTCTGCAGAGTGAACCTCAGTCCTGATCCCAGACAGGGCGTTCAAATAGTGCTGTCCCTCTCATCAGTCAGATGTGCAACATGACCTCCTGACATACAGCGATGCAAGCTAACCCCGCTGCGAGGCACAAAGACGCAAGTTTCACATTCAGGCTGATTAAGGATATGTACAATTTAAGATTCCAGATAAACTGCATGTGCAAACTTTTGGGTCTGTGTACAGTCGCCCACACAGATGTCTGCATGGACGCCATAGATATGACATCACAATGACTCTCATAACTACATGTAAACTGTAAATTTACCTTAAAGGGTTCAGTTAGCTTTAAATCAAACTTGTTCATATGACGTGTCATCTGAACATGTCTACAGTCCCTCAGTGCGTTTGAATGCACAGTTAAGTGGAGCTACAGTCATAGCTCGATTAGGCCATTTAATCGGACTGCTGTCCTTGTCCCAGAATACAAGCACTGGGGAGAATCCATTTTATTGACGGAAGTATGTCCGACGACTCCTCAGTAGCCTCAGTAGGTGAAGATACGTCCCCTTTCAGCTAGTTGCTATTGGACCTTCTTTCGGTCTACCTATTACGTCACATACCAAGCAAGTTAGTAAGCGACAAACGGGTTGCATGTCAAACGGTGAAAACATGGATAACTTTTTGGCGCTGTACATTTCGTACGTACCCTTCACTTTACTTTTTGTAAAAAAATTAGAAGATCTTGTGTTTTTCACAGCTTTCCTCTACCAATTCTTGCTGTTCAACTTCTGGGTCAAAGCCCGGCGTGGGAACTAGCACAGGAACTATGGAGCATGAACACCTAGGCCAGTTCAGGTCCAGATGAGGCACATACATGAAAAAGTAAATTGACCCCCAACTGCATAGTCCAGGTGTGTTACTCCACCTTCAAGAAATTTGACTTAGTACAATTTCAGTCAGACTAACATGTAAAAGTCCAGTATTAGTCAGACTAGCACAATAATTCCACCTTCTAACATCATGTAAACGCACTGAGTGCTTCTGCCTGTTCTGAATTGCCACATCTGCCTTCGTTTCCACACTTGAAGATGGGAAGAGCATCTGAAATGTTTGGCGTTCCTGCTGATCTACTAAGCACTTTGTTTGAAGCTTACTGACCCTTTAATTGTGCCTCAGTGAAAGATTCACTGTTTTTGTTTAAAGAACAGTGTATATCAGGATACTTGTCACTCTCACTTTGAGTCAAACTTGCCCGCTGTATGTAAGGACCTGGTGTTTTTTAAAATTGTAATTATTTTCATAGATTTCCTGATGTTCACTCAATATGAGGTGCTCAGTTCCCTCTGCCCTGCAGTCCTTGTCCCAGCTAACTGTATTGTTGGTCTGGACATGTGTCATTAGTGTAGCGACAAGATCAAGAACCCTCACTGGCTTCCCACCTTCAAACACATTATGTTTGTGGGAATCAAAACTCCTGATAAGCTGGATCTTTAAGGCCCTTTTCACACCTGAAAGTCTGAACCAAGGTTTGCATTTTTGTTGCATTGTAGATTGGTTAGATCTGGTTAGTTTTGGTTTCAAATTGCATTATGTGAGCACATTAAGGAACTATATATGACAGAACCTGTTCATGGACAAACTCAGACCTACACTGTACATTTATGACCACTTAACTTCACAGCTGCTTCGATCAACACCTGTCTGATCTGAGAGCAGCCACATCACTTTTGTTCAGCCACACACACACGCCCACACACTGCACACAAGTGCAATACTATCATCTGATGATAGCCGAAACCTGGTGCAGTTTGATCTGGACCAAGGCCACCTCTTTTTGTTGGACCAAGGTTTGGCTGTTTGGTCCAGACCAAATTAGGTGGGTGTGAAAGGGCCCATAATCTTCACAGCCATGTCCTCAGAGCAAATGTAATAAACAGTTTTTACATGAATACTTCTTTGATCCAATAACGAACATGTAGAATGTCTCTGTGTATGACGTAAGAAGTACAATCCATACCACTGGAGTAGGATCCTACTCCCTGACTAACTGTTGGCTCTTAGTTCTCATTCTACCGCTGTATTCAGTCCTGCTCTGCATCTTCCCACTACACAAGGGTACAACCTCATGTCTTATCAGTACATTAAAATGTTCAGTATGCTTTGCTTCTAACTACTGATGATAGGGCTTAACCCTTCTCTCCCTTTGTACCAGGGCACCGGTTACTCTTTCCCCAGTAGACTGACATTTCTCTTCTACCAATATGGTCACTACTCCATCAATATGTAATGACTCTAATATATGTTTTACAATTAAGAGATCTGTTTCACTGCTTGTCTTGAGTTTTAGTCCGTGGGGTGCTGGGGACTAGCAATTCAGATTGTAACCCCTGTTCTCCAAGTATTCTGGGATTGTAGCCCATAGTCTACAATGTCTGCAGGGTTGTAATACAGAAGTTGGTGAAGATACTTAATCATCCAGGTCATGGTATTTCTAGGTGCTATTCTGTAGGCATCTGGCCTTGCTTGAGTTTCTTGAAGACTTTTTGTCCTCGAAACACCTTCAAGAAACTCAAGCAAGTCCAATTGTTATAACATAGGACTTTAGGACCTAGAGATACTGCTAATGGGTTTTACTCCCTCTTCGCTCAGTATTCTGGGAGTATACTGTATCTGTCATTGGGCTCCTCTCTCTGCTCTAATGCAACAGTAGGCTTCCAATCCATTACAAAGCCCACTGTGGGGTTTTGGTCTTGACAAAATAATTGCATTAGGATTCTAGTCCCAGTTATACCTCTAAAGAGAGGTTTGTAGTGCCAGTTGTACCCACATATTTGGGCCTTATTTCCTATTCTTTGAAATTCTACAAAAATACACCCAGAGAAGGAGCGATAAATCCAGATCCCGTTTTTCAAGTCCTAGTCTCTGTTCTACCATTACCATTTAGAGGGGTGCCCTGTTCGTATAAATACAGTAGATTCAGATTCTGTTGTACCACTAATCTTGGGTTTACCACTACAGTTTAATCTCTATCGTACCACAGATCAGGGGTTTTAGCTCCTGTTCCACAGCCACTGTGGGGTTCTTGTCCCTGTGCCACCAGTTAAGGGCTGGTGGAGGTCATGAGTTCCATCCTTCATGTCTGATGATTGCACTGCCCCCTTCCCAATTCCTCCCTGCTACTGTCTGGCCCAGTGGCCCACCATCAACCCTTAGTCCCCTCCAGCCACAGCCCTGTAACCTTCCATCCCTTTTCTACACTGACAGTCCATGAAATGTCTTCCCTTAACATCGGCGGTGGTTTATAAAAATGGAGGTTCAACAATAACATTGTTTCTAATGGTGACGGTATGTCATACCTGTAAATGATGTTTATCTGTCATGCCTAGTCAAATAATTTAAACAATAAAAAGAGGGATTTTTTAAATGTCTATAATATCTGAAAGTCCCTTTGATGTGTAGTACTGGTGTTACCGTTGTTGTAGTGTATGTGATACCCTATTGGGATTGTGTTACTTTTTAAGATAATAAAATAACAATGTTTGGTTACACCACTGTTGTGTGTTTTAATGTGCTCAACATTACTGCCAGATGGGAACCCTGTCCCGAAGGAACTGGGGTCCGACTTTAAACAGGGGCCTGCAGATAAACAGGTAACACAAAGGTAACTGAGCCCTAGGAACCACTGATAGAAGTTCTTGCCTTTGCAATATTACAAACTGCGCATCTGTTGCAACATTGTCGAGATAAATCACAAATAAAACCAGTTGATATAAATAGATTCACCAGCCTGATTTCATGCATATAAACTCACACCTGTAATTACTGCTTATTGCCACAGTAAACAAAGTAGAGATGTTCATAATTGTATTTTTGATATGAGTTGTGGCTTGCTCCATGTTTTTGAATAAGTTATATGGAAACCCTCCGTACCAACACTCTGTGCTGACCGCTGTGATTAACCATCTTTGCTCATATTCAGAAGACGTCTTGTCATTTCAGCTGTGGATACTGTGTGTGAACATTGTGTCATTTTTAGTGTAGTTAATTTGGTAAAGAGGAATTAAAATGACAACACAAGTTTGCATCCTGATAAGCAGATGATATCTAAGAACCATATTGTCTGCTGTTGCATACACTATTAAAGGGAAACAGTCACTTTTTAAAAACATTTGGGGTCTCTTTCTACAATATATGGAGACTAATGATCTAATTTACATGATGAACATGGCGGGAAACGTATGAATGTAGTGGTCCTCCTTTTAATACTTACCAGTTCTGTTCCATATGAGCTGTCTGAATTTTACACAAGGTACAAACAATTTAAGTATGACATTATAACAAAATCAACTGTTTTGAAATGTCATGTATAAATTAATCCTTGTTTAGTGTTGTTATTGATGTTATAATTGCATTTTTTCATCTATCAAACGTCTGACATGCAGGGGAAGATCTCATTTTATCGTTGGACATTTATAATCCGTACTTTTGATACTATTCTGAAGAGAACACAATTGCTTCTTTGTTATTAGAGGATAATTGAAAAATTAATAAGGATATTGCTGGGAAACACATTTCAAACGGTGTTGTGTGCTGTAGCCAAAGCAATAAAATAGTGCTTGTGCTTTGGTGAAAAGTAGGAAAGACTGTACATACTGTAAGTATAAAATCCTAAATTGCCATATTGTCTAACAGTTGAGTGCAGACTGCAGGTCTCTACCTGCTGACCAAGCTGTTACATGTTCAGCAGAGCTATTTTCAGTCCTGCCTGAAAGGATTTTAAACACCAGCTGCAAAAAAACTCTCTTGATAAAGTTTGATTGACAGCTGATTGAATTGCATCGCCACAAGCCTTATATAATTTCCTATCAGTAAAAATGATAACGTTCATTGATAACTTGTGTACAAACTGTGAGGGCAGTAACACTATGAGAATTACGTATATGCAGCAGAGGTGGAACAAGTATTCAGATCCCTTTGTTTGGTAAAAGCTGAGATATTACAATGTAAACATATTACATCACAAGTAAAAGTTTTTAAGTTTAACTGAAGTATGAAAGTATATCATTCATAACATATACTTTAAATATCAAAATTCAAGTAGTCACCAATGGACACTTTGTGAGTATTTGACTAGTTTAGAACTGGGACATGTAGTGTCTTGATAGGTTCCAGGTGGATGATAAAGGCAGACAGACACTAAACTCTGAGTCTGGCAGGTTCATTTTGGCCAACAATCACACACCCTATTCTCATCGTCAGTACTGGAATAAGCCAGTAGCTGGAGCTGTTGCACCACATTTAATCATTATCCATCACAGGACACAACACACAGGCTTCAGGCAACAGGCTGCTTCAAGAAGTTTGTCAAACATGCTGCAAAATTAAGGAAAGTGGTGTCATGAGTGTGCGGTGAATAGAGCACTAGTAGCATGTCACTTGTGAGCTCCTACATGCGTTAACACGAGTCACAAACAAACAATAAAACGAACTCAGAAAAATTCTTCACAAATTATAATTCTGTAACACAATTTCAGATATGTAATTATAATAATAATAAATATAATTTATTGCTAGCGTTTTTTTCTCTAGATGTTTTTCTCTACCCCCCTTTTTTGAAAAGATAATTAAATCTGTTCATTTTCTTGCAATTTGTAGAACATTTCTTACCAGTTTGCTCAGAGTTCAAAGGGTTAAATAGTTGTAAAAGGCGTCTAAAACTGCACAAGAAAAGCGATGTTTTAAGAGGGTTAACTACCACATACAAATGATAAAATGCGGTGTCTGCAACATGATCAAATATCAAAACATGCTTTATTATCATTATGCAATTTACCACCAGTCTTCTCATATGAAACAAACTAAACTGGGCAGAAATATGAATTTGCCTCATGTATCAATAACAGTAACAGAGAACTTACTCAGTTCTGTAACTGATCCACACAGTAAATGAAATCAAAGAGAAGTATACTCAGAGCGCATGAAATGAACCAAAGCCATGGATATCAACAGGCAGGAAAAAACAACAGCAACAATATTCTTAATCTTAAAGTCTCATGGACACACCGAGTCTCTCAGGCCACATCCTGCTGACGAGGCGATGCTCAACTGTCAGATTCACACTGTCTCCTGCACAGCAGGAAGCTGGAAACCAGATCGAGCTGTTTTTGGTGTGCTTCTCCGGTTGGCTGAGACCTTAATTGAACTTCACACTAAAAAGGAATAAACCTGCTGACCCAGGATATTCTATCTGTCCATAAGGAGGCGCTCAAGGATTATTTAAAGGCCTCACTGCTGACCTTTGGAATACAGACCTTTACCTGTCTCTGGACTTGGGGTCTCTCGACCTCCCCGATCTGTTAGACCTTTTCCAGCAAATCTGCTCTGGTTCTTGAATCTGCTCGGTTCATGATTCATGCACGCTTGGTGTTCTTTAGTGAACCAGACCACGTTTCCACCAGTTTTATGTGGAATCATTGAGATCAAGGAGGTGTCATCAGCAGAGGGGCTGTGGGAACAGAATGAAACCAGTCCCATGTCAGAATCTGCAAGTTGTGTGTATGGAGCTGCTTTGGCTCTTGAATCGGGCTTCTTGCTCGTAGTTTGGTTAAACTGTCCTGAATGTACACTGCACAGCGTCGGGCAGGTTTCTCTCCTCTTGGCACGTGGATTGAGGGCGCATGTCTGCGCGTCATCATGGTCACCCTTACAGATTGTGACCCCACCCACCGCACTGTGCAGAGGTCCACTCCCCCCAACTCCCCCTCAGTCCCTTGCTCATATCCAGGTCCATGCAGCGACTGTCCGGGTGTCCTCTGTCCCCGCTCAGCATGTCTCTGTCGGTGTCCCTTCTGCGACTCGTCCCGCTGCTGCTGCTGCTCGGAGCGGGACAGCGATGTCTCGCAGCCCGTCCGTTACTCGTTTTCCTGATCGATGGCTTTCGGTATGACTACATGGACGATCTTCACGCGCTACCTGGATTTGCCGAGCTCGCGAGCAATGGAGTGAAAGTGGACTACATGACGCCAGACTTCCCGAGTTTATCCTACCCGAACTACTACTCGCTGATGACAGGTGTGTGTGTGTGTGTGTGTGTGTGTGTGTGTGTGTGTGTTATGTTGGGGGGGGGGTCGTCGTCGTTCAGGTGGTCTGCTGAGCTCATAGAGCGGAGATACTCAACTGGCTCTGATTGGGGGCCACTTTTGCAAAATGACTGGAGGCCAGGGGCCAGTCTCAGCAGCCCCAGTCTAGGATTTTAGAACACTTCTCGGACTTATAGGACATTTCATTGTTGTAAGTTAATAGGATTTTGGGCCATTTCTAGGATTGTTGGAAATTTCTAGGATTGTTGGAAATTTCTAGGATTGTAGGACATTTCTAGGATTTAAGGATGTTTCCAGAATTTGTTCACGTTTGTAGGATTTTAGAACATTTCTAGGATTTTAGGTACCAAGGGTCTTATCTAGGACCTCTGTTGAGGGGTGTGGGGGATCCTCCACTGGCACTTTTTTGATCAACAAGCTCTATTTTGATGCTGTTTTCTACACTCTGACACCTTTTGGACTAAAAGTACAAAAACAATACACAGTGTCAATCACTTTATATTTATTGTGAATCAGTAAATGGTTGGGGGTCGCCTGGCGCCCTATCAGGGGCCAGATTTGTCCCACGGGCCATTAGTTGAGTATGGCTGTTTTAGACTCCATTCTGAATTTAAACTCCTTTTTTGTTTTACAGTTAAAATAAATAATTTTGTCCCTTGTCTGAACAAATGTTGACCAGGGATCCACTGGTTGTGTAATTCTGGACCTATATTGGTGCTGATGTTTTGTTGTTGTTGTTTACTTGTTGTTTTTTTTTGTTATTTATTGCCTCATTTGTGCCTGGGAAACAAACAAACCTTCATTATAAAATAACTGAACAGTTTTGAAGTCACTGAGCCCCTCATAACACTGCCCACCAGCCAGAGCAAACATTCTCATTTGACAGCTAAAAAGAAAGAAAATCTGAGGTGAGAAAATAAGCGATGCAAGAACAGAATCTTGGTTCATATTTGGTCTGAGCTGCCAGGTTTGACATGACTAACAGCTGCGTTAGAAACCCCACATCTCTGATTGGTTGTTTTCCTTGAGCTGCAGCAGATTCTAGTAAATGTCAGTAGGAGCAAGAACAGGAACACTTTCAGCAAATATGACCAAAAGTTATTTTTAGTAAAAGGTATCAACTACAGCGTTAATGTTGTTTTTGTTTGTTTATTGTTTGTTTGTTTTTTGTTTGTTTTTGCAAAATCCAACAAAATTCCAGTTTAGTTAGTTTGATTGTGGTGTAAAGTAATTTAACTGCATTTATACAGCCAGGAGCCCATGTTACAGGTTGGCAGTGTGCAAGGCATCAGGGCCTCTCTGATTATAAGTAAAAATCCTTTATTAACCCTTTGATACCTGAGCAAAGGGGGCAACATACAACTTGACAAGAAAGTCATTACTAAAAAGTCACAAAGAAACTATATGAAAATAAGCAAAATAATAAATAAATAAATAAATAAATAAATGTAAACAAAAACCTAACAAACGAACAAAGTGCTAAAAAATGTATTTTTTTTTTCTTTTTTCTTTTTTAAGAGAATCATAAATATTGTTTTCTGGAAATTTCTGGACATCGCCCCTTTTCCTCTTTCACCCGGAGGACACAATGTCCATGATTTCCAACAACAATGTGAAATGTGGACTCGTCAGACCACTTTCCACTTTGTGTCATTCTGTCTCAGATGAGCTCAGAGAAATCAGCCGTGTTTCTGGATGCTGTTGATATTTGGCTTTCACTCTGCAGTAGAGTCTGCACTTACATCTGCAGATGCAGCGATGAACTGTGTTTACTGACAGTGGTTTTCCAAAGTGTTTTTGAGCCCATGGAATAATATCCTTAATACAATCATGTTGGTTTTTAATGTAGTGCTGCCTGAGGGGTCAAAGGTCATGGGCATTAAATATTAGTTCCCAGCCTTGCCCCTCATGTGCAGAGATTCTCTCTGTGGATTTTTGGACTCTTGCTGATAGATGGTTAAACCTCTCAATTCTTTTCAATTGTATGCGGAGAAACGTTCTTAAACTGATGGGTTTTCTTAGTTAACTTTGTGCCATCCTTGTCAAGTCAAGTCAACTTTATTTATAAAGCCCATTATCACAAATCACAATGTCCCTCAGAAGGCTTTACAGCATACATCATCCCTCTTTCCTTTGACCCTCACAGCTGAGAAACTTGTGAAAGACTGAGCCATGTGAAGATTTCACACCCAGTCATGACTATCGGTCTGTAACCAGTTTACCTGTTAAACTGTGAATGTTTTACAGGAATCCCACAACTTTCCCCGTCTTCTGTTGCAACTTTACTGTCACATATAGGGCAAAACACATTTGCAAATCATTGTATTCTGTATTTCTTTACACCATGTCAAAACATTTTTAGAACTGTGTTTGTACGCAGATGACTGTGAGTTGGTTTTGGTCTGGCCTGGACTGGAGAGACCTGTTGAAGGGATCACTGAGTGGAAGCAGGCAAAACCCGCCAGTTGTTGACACAGCTGTGCCTTTGTGCAGTGAAGTCCTGTGAGCTTCTCAGGCAGAACACTGAGTGAGATCAGTGTGTCACCTCTCAGCACAGACTGCTGGGGCCCAGCTCCATGTCACCTCACACCCTGGACAGTTCACCCTAAATCACAACACATATTTTTCCTCTTACCTGTGCTCTTATTTATCAGCCTAGATAGTTTTGGTGTGAGTTGCAGAGTGTTGGAGATACCAGCTGTAGAGATGTCTGCCTTCTCTCTGGTTTAATGGAACTAAATAGGACTTGCAGTGCTCAAAGCGCCAAAAAATAAACTTGAGAAACTCAACAGCGATGTCTGTTTTCAGAAATCATGAGCCAGCTTCTCAAATTATCCACAGAGCTTTTTGGGAGCAGTTTCATGTAGGAACTATTTTCTTTCGACCGAACTACACCTGCCAACAGCATCACCTGACATTTTTAGGCTGTGAAAAAGATTTCCTGGGGTATCAAAAAACAGGCTATCCTCCAGCTCCTGCCCCATAAAACACCACAACACAGGAAGTATACATAATAAATGAAAAATAAGTACGTGAGCGTGTATGGTTGTCTGTCTATGTGTCAGCCCTGCGATGGTCTGGCGACCTGTCCAGGGTGTACCCCGCCTTCCGCCCGATGACAGCTGGGATTGGCTCCAGCCCCCCCGCGACCCTTACGAGGACAAGCGGTTACAGAAAATGAATCAATGAATGAATAAATACAAGGATGTGAAAGTAAAATGACTTTTAATCAGTCTTAAATCGGAAATACTTGGTGAAGAACTAAAGGTATGATATTGTAACCTTAGTTTTGTATTAAATTTCTAGCAGCGTTTTAAAAAGTTTAAATTTAGTGTCAAAACTAAAGAGCAAAACAGGAAGAGAGAGAGATGATGATTAGGCCCAGTGCTGCTGTGTCAGTCTCTTGTTTATCAGCGGAGCGTACAAACTTCACTGTGTGTGGATTATTAACAGAGACGCTGTGGAAGAAATGTTTGACCTCTTTGTTTTACTCAAACCTTTATGTATTTTAGTCCTTCCTATTTATCAAAGCCTCATTCCCACTGCACAACAAACACTGCACTGCATTGCACTGTTGTCAATGATAATCTGTTTTTGAACAAAGTGATGGGGAAAAAATAAAATGCTTATTTTATTATTATTTCTATTTTTATTTTTTAATCCGATTCATCGAAAAAATAATCGACCTAATAATGGATTATCAAAATAATCATTAGTTGTAGCCCTAATCTCAGTCCTCAATAACATGTTCTGAATGTTGCTTTGAAACTGGTCTTTCTTTGTTCTCATGTATCCTTGTGGGAACATTTTAGAAAAAGAACATTCTCTGATCTGTCACCTCTCACCAAAACATCCTCTGAATGTTGCAGTTAAAATGTTATATCTTAGTCAGCATTTAACCTTACAAGAACATTATTTTAAATAATAAACATCCTTAAAATGTTCCTTGAACATTAAATTAACATGTTTTCTTTATTATTGCAGCTTTTATGTAATGTGAGCCAATATTGTGGGAACATTCCCTAATAGCTGGGTGGTAACAACCATTTCTGTCTGGCTGCGTTCTGATCTGGTGCAGTCCAGCAACATATCATGCAGACGCAAAAGGTGAGTTTTGGCTTTAGGATCTTCGGTCGATAACACAGCAGAAGGTTCTGATGACTTGGGACTGAGAAGAGGCCGGTTTCACATATGACATGCTGTCAGAACATGACATGCATGCAGCCATTGGTCCTGTCCTGCCAGCTGTCTGTTTCTACAGACGCTGTTTTGGGGCGAGACAACTCTGTCCCCTGATTCCAGAATCCTCACACTGCAGAAGTGTGAATTTAAAAACTGATCAGCTGCTCAGAGGCGGAAGCTAAGGTTCAGATAAGAAGAAGACTTTGTCCAGTAGGTCTCCTGGCTCCAACAGTCTGCAACACTGTTTTGACTCCTCTGAGGTGGCATGATGTGTGTATGATAAGAGACAGAATATATACGGCTGAACAGGTTGTACTGTTCACTTGTCATGTTGTTGTTCTCCTCTGGTCATGCGCACACACACACACACACACACACACACACACACACACACACACACACACACACACCTCTCTTCAGATGTGTTAGAATTAACACATTCAAGTCAAGACAACAGAGACGTGTTCTGTTTGTTCCGTTATTCATCAAAGTGAGGATTGATTTTCAGTCTGTGTTTCAGTGTTTAAATATTATCATTGTGCTCACTCTACCTTATCACAGCCTGATATAAACATGTTTCTTATCACTGTGTTCTTTGTGGTGAGGTAGAAACAAGAAGACAACTGCATTCAGTCATTTAGATTTAAACAGTTATCCTGAAAATGTCATCTCACTGTTTCACTTAACATATTTCAAACACCAGAGCAGATCTCAGGCCTATTTCACTGTAGCTAGCTCTCACGTAAATACTGAACTTGGGAAGACTGCCTTCCACTACTTTGTGCCTTGAAGATGAAATGAACAAATGATTACAATTATATTATTACAGATTATTTTAAAATGTGGAGTTTGCATGTTCTCTCCGTGTCAGTGTGGGTTTACTCCAGGTTCTCCAGCTTCCAAACACAGTCCAAAGACATGCAGGTTAGGATAATCGGAGACTCTGAGCTGCCTGTAGGTGTGAATGTGAAAGTGAATAGTCGCCTGTGTCTACGTGTTGGGCCTGTGATAGTCTGGCAACCTGTCCATGGACTATATAAAAACTCTCGCCCAATGACAGCTGAAATATGCTCCAGTATGCTTCCTGATACCTGTCGCAAATTAGTGACACAAAGCTCTGTTTCAATCTGCCTCTGTGGTGTTCTCTGTGCGCACAGTTTTAATACTATCAGAGCTGAAGGAATCTCTTGAGCTTCAGCTCTTCACAGAGTGGATGGATTACAGCAAACAGTTCAATGGGTCACTTCACAAGGACTGCACCCAAAGAAAATACTGGAGCACTTAAAGAGTAAAGACTGACTAGAAAATTTCGGCAGAAATTTTGAAGGGTGCCTGCTACTGAGGGGCCACTAATGTATGTGAGGAGGAGGAGGGGGTGGCCACACTTACACACAGGGCCACAAGGCACAAGGGCCAATTAATGGCCATTAATCAGTAAGTGGCATCTTTAATTGGCTGCAAGGGCAAATTAAGGGCCCCCTCCACCTGAGGGGCCACAGGGACCAATCGATGGCCTACTTGTGGCCCCTCCTACCTGGCATCTTTCATTTGCTACAGGGCAAATAAAGGGCCCCCTCCACCTGAGGGGCCACAGGGGCCAACGATTGGATATAAAGGGTCAGTTAACCATTAATAACTACTGGACAAGTGGACCAGGCATCACTTTGCATTGGAAGTCACGCAAACACCAGGGCACCAGGGTGGCTGTGTGTGTGTAAGAGTGTCTGTTGCCATGGTAATTAATGGCCCATCTGCACCCCTCCTCACCCCCCTCCTCTCAGGTCAGCTCAAAGGAGGCAGTTAAATTTGATGGAAATGCCCCTGTCAAACTCCTCCATTTCACAGCCATACCTTTCACCAAATAGTCAAAATATTGCAACGGGAAGAGAAAGGAGGTTGTAATGAATGCAGCCATATCATTTTTGTCTGGAAAAATATCTGCTACATATCCCAAATCCCTGTGTAAAGAAAAGCTTGTGACAGCCAATTTCCAGAAATTTCTCATCTCAGTTTGTATTGGCGTAAAAGGGGATTTTTTTGGCTCTCCCTTCCTTTTGAGGCCCCATGAGCCAGCTGTGTTGGGTTGTCAGCTTTCAAACCTACTTTTATCTGACCACCACAAGTTTTCCTACGTTGTGTTGTACAAATCGTGTACATTCGCTGCTCGCTGTCGGAGTAGTGGCAGTTTGTTTAGAAAAATTTTGGTTATTTTCCAGCTCCTCCACACTCTAGTGACAGAGTGGCTCTGATCTCTGATGAGAGTTCCGCCCTTAAGAAACCTTTGTAAAATCTGAAAATGTCCGAAAAACCTCACAATATGGCTTCGTAAAAACCATAAAAGTTATGAAAATTTCCATTTACGTTAACACAGTTCACGACCTGGTGAACTGTTTAAAGTTTGAATCATTTCTCTATGTGAACGTATGGCGATGTTCTAAGAGCGAAGAGAGTCATGACCTTAAGCTCTTTGTACGGCGATTTCCGGAGGCTTTCCATTTACTTTGAATGGGAAATTTTGTGCAGGTTTTTGGGATTTTTGGGAAAACAGCTTGGCAAATGTCCAAGAAAAGTCATAGCAACCTATTCCTGAGTTTTCCGCATGTTTTGATGTATTTTTTGTATGTCCCGCAGCTTTGCTTTAATAAATAGTGGCTTAAAATTTTGGCGGAAGATTAAGAATAAGAATTGGAATAATAAAAATAAGTATGAGGAATAACAGCTAGCGACGGCTGACTACTGCAGCACAGTGGGCCACTTGTGCTGCAGTGGGCCAGCCTGGGGGTACTCGCGTTTAGTGTGTACTAATGCATGATAAACACACAAGTGTCCTGCGTGACATATAATATATGGCAGCACTTTCTAAACAATAAAAAAGGCAAAACACGTCAATCACAATCATTTACCGTTTCTTTTATATGACACCTGATCTCGTCCTCTGTCTTGAGGGTAAGGAGGTCCTGAATCTCATTGTTTTCGCAGTTTGTGGACATTTAAGGCTAATGTTCATCTTTTCGGAATTAGTGGCTTATGCTAAAAGCTGCTTTTTAAATCTCCCTCAGTGGGTCGCACACATAAACATGACGTCAAAACGTCACACCCGTGCCACCCATGGTCCCAGACCACTCTGTCCTCCCTCTGCGATTGCACCTCATTTACAGAAAGGTGAGGCGGCATAATGGCGTTATTTCCCGCCTTAAACAGGTAGTGTAAATGTGGCTTCCTACTGACTACTTTGTGTGTGCGAGAAGGTAGGGAGGTGCTGTGGATTGAGAGGCAGCATAATCAGGTGACTGGGCATGTCTTAGACCCTTCCCAGCTCTGCCCATTTTTTGAGACTTTTTTTACATTCCAGGGATGAGGCACTTAAGCCAAAGGTGGGGGTTTAGTTATTCTTTAAATTATAATTGCAAATGACGTTTCGATGCTTCAACACGCACTGCGTTTTCATCACGGTAAAACAATTATGGAACAGACTGAAAAATTTCAATAACCTCCTCTATACGGTGAAAGGTCATTGGATAATCAGAATGGGAGGTACTCAATCCAATGACCAATGACAGCACTTAATCCAAAAGGAAGTGTGACAGTGTGAAACCACAATCAAATACATGTTGCCTATATTAATACTGAATCCTCTTAATCCTTTAACACCTGGATCAACATCTGTTTTCATGTGCTGCATTCAGACATTTTTCACTACCATTTAAACCTCTGAAATCTGAAACTTGGTTTGATTTCTTTCAGAAACACAGGAAAAAACATTATGAACTTAGCAAGAAATGTTCCACAAACTGGAAAAGAATAAAAATAAAAATGTGATGTGGTGTGTGATGTGTGAAGGAAAATGGTCTTGGACTACTACTTGTGGCCCCTATTCTATAATAAATATACAATAATACTATAAGTCTTTGAAATATATTTAAAATTATGTTACAGAAAAAATAATGATTATTTAATTTGTTGGCACTTTCTTAAGGTCATTTCTTGTTGTTTGGTTTTTGTTTTGTCCTGTGTTTGTTGATAATATTTTTTTCTTATTTTAAGTGTTTTTCTTCTAACTTTTTACTTATTTCTTACCAATTTTTGGGCCATTTCTCATTAAGCTGCTCGTTGCTCTCTTTCCATGTTTTTAAGGAAAAATGGCTCAGGTTTACATGAGAGGCTCAGGTTTACATGAGAGGCTCAGTTCTTCATTAAGTGCGTGTGGTTCAACTGTCCTTTTTGAGTGTATCTAAAAGACTTCCCTTCAATCTCTCCCTCCCTCTGGGAGATTTTTTTAATGCTCCAGAATTAAGTGATGCAGATGAGCCGTGGTTTGTGTCTGACTATTGCATAGTCCATATTTTGATTGTGAATAGTATCAATGGCCGAATGAAGCCTCATAAACCTCTTTTTTCCCTTTTTAAAAATATATTCTGGACCCACTACTTGGCACTCTGCATTTAAAGGAAAAGGCCCAATAAATGGCAAGTCAGTTACCTTTAAAGCCTTTATTGAACACTTAGCGCCATCTAGTGGGCTCAGAAAATGAAGAAAATGGGTCATGAGGTTCTATTTGGCCATCATTAGCAAATAGCATTCTTGTGTTCAGCAATCTGTTACTTCGGGGACACTTGGTCTGGCCCACATATGGACATTTTAACATGTATATAACATGGGTAATATTGTGGTTGATGAATTAATTTATCTTGTGTTTTTTACCTGTTAGTGGGTGAAAAAAATGTTTAGTGTAGGAGGAATTTGAGCAGTGGTTGCAGTGACCACACTGATAGAAAGCAGAGGTGAGTGGGCAGCCATTTTCACTGTGTGAGTCAGTCTGTCGTTGGGTGAACGGGATCTTCTTAAAAAAATTAGAGGGGGTTTGTTTCAAGGCAGGTCGCTCTGTAAAACATGCCCCCCCGAAGGACGTGAACTCAGTGGACAAACAGAGGCGTGGTGCTCCGCTTTGACAAGGAGGCGGGGTCTTTTCGTGCACACCGTCCTCTGATAAGCTGTCCCTATGTCACTCTCATCGGGACAGCTTATAGTCTCTGTCCAGCTCCGCTCAAATTCCTCCCCTGTGCTGCGTTTCCTCTTCAGTCACAGAAACGGTCCTGTAGGAACGTCTTTGATAAGTTGTGCCCTGAGTTAGGCTCTGTTTCCGTATAATGATTTTCGGTAAATGGTTAAATCTAAACCTCCCTAAATTGACTTGGTCTCTTAGTTGTTCCACTGTGAATATTTGAACACTGTATTGACATCAGAACTTTTTAATGTTCCACATAGACAACAGCTGCTACCCCTATCTGTGCATCATCAATCTCTCTTGTTGTGATATTTTTTTAGTAAAAAACAAGTGACAAGATATCCTTTTCCTAAAATTGTAGGATATCGTGTTCTGCTCTGCGGACATATCGGAATCAACACCTTCCACCACATTCTTCCCTTTTGGCAAAAACAACTTCTTATGACGGGAACTTACATCAGATCCCACAGCCAGTTCACTTATAGTTCACTTAATCCTCAAATTTCAAATCAGACCTTTTTATGATACTACAAATATAAAGAGTAAAAAATACAGTTTATACAAATGTCATGGATTATTCAATTAGGATTATATAAGATACATTACACTGATCAAATGACTCTGCAGTAGTCATGTGAATTTATCGGCTACGGCTCTGATCAGCACTGATAGAAACATAATATGCTAATCTCAGCCCCTTAACCATCGAGACGCAATGACCATCACAAATAACCGTCTGTCTCCATCCAAGCAGCACTCAAATATCGATCTGAATAATTCTGTACCAAGTTTGAAAGAGAGACTGAATTAGTAAGAGATGTTGAAGTAACTAAACCCACAAACCACTTTTTCAGTTGAAAAGCGATTTTAATGGGTATTAAGGGGACAGTTCACCCACAACTGTCAATCAGAGAGGCCCCCCCGCCCCCCCCCGTTCAGAGCTGGTGGCTCAGGCAGCCTGGGGGGTTGCTCGCGAGGCACAGGGCTGGGCAAAAACCCCTGTCACGATTCCTCGTTTTGATCCCCTCTCACCTGCCTCGTCAGGGTCTCAGGATGAGGCTCAATTAAAAGTCTGCCTTGCTCACCTTCAGTTCGAAGCTCAGGAGAAGGTGCAAGACTGCCAAGCGCAGCTTGATTTTTGCCTGCAAGTGAAAAGGTTGGAAATAGAGGCAGACAAAACCGTACTCAAAAGTATGTACACCGGAGTTGGTGATTCCAAGCTCTCTCTCTTCTAATTCATTTAATACAAGTAAGGACATTGCTTTGGTACTGACAATCAGAGAAACCGAAGTGGACTTTTATTTCACTGCGTTCGAGCACATCACTACAGCTCTGAAGTGGCCCTCTGATGTGTGGCCATTATTATTGCAATGTAAAATTACTAGCAAAGCCCAAGAGGTAGTTTCGGTGCTCCCTCTGTAGGACAGCCTCAGTTACGACACTATGAAAGATGCTATTCTGCGTGCCTATAATTTGTTCCCGGAGGCTAACAGACAAAAATTCAGATAACACAAAAAGACCCACACACAGACTCACGTCGAGTTTGCCAGAGACAAAGGGAACCTGTTCAATAAATGGTGTTCAGCATGTGATGTACATGATTTTGTTTCTCTCCATGAGCTGATGCTTCTAGAAGACTTTAAAGAGTGTTTGCCAGAGGGCATTGTGATATATTTGAATGAACAAGAGGTGAAAACTTCATCTTACCTTATGTTTTGGCAGAGGAATATGTGCTTACACACGAGGCTCTGTACTCCTCTCCGGCTCTGGAAAAACCCCGTTCCTCACCAACCACTCAGAATGGTGCAAAAGTGTCCAGTCCTCCTCTTCCTCGCAAGGAAGACAGAGAATGTTTTTATTGTCACAAACCGGGTCATGCCTAGTGTTAAAACGCAAAGAGCAGCAGCAACTGTCTCTGGGAAGCCAAAGGGCGTCGATTGATTAATTCCAGCTCGTGCAAAACCCGTCGAAAACTGTGTACAGACAATGATGATCCTGATTCCTGCTTTAAGCTGTTTTTGTTTAAAGCTTTGGTGTAACTCTCAGGTAAAGCAAGTGATTCAGATTTAGCATGACCCTGCGTGTTCTCAATCACTTCCTCTCGCTGAGGTGCTTCTGTTTCAGTGGTCAGTTTATGGATGCAGTAGAGTTCTCAGAGGTGTGGAAATGGGCAGTGTTTTACGTCCATTGCACCATGATCACGTGCAGTCTGACCTTGTCACCATTTTTTTCCCAGTAGCTGTTTGCCCAGCTTTGCCAGTCGGTGGCATTGCCATGTTAATGGAAAATGAAATGGCGGGAGGTAGAGTAACTCCGACACTTGAAGTGTTAAACACACCGCCCTCATTTCCATCCTCTGATCCTATGGATGATTGTATCTAGGCCGGCTTGTTTCTGTTGTGCGTAATTACGTGCGCTCAGGCACAAAAGCTTGGCTCCGCAGATGAAAATCAGAGACAGACTGACCTTGAATTGTTTACAAAACAGTCAAATCTGATGTATAATGACTACACCTGATTCGCCTCCTGGAGCCGGTAACTTGCTCCAGTGTCTCTCATCCTGCACAGCTGTTGCTGCCTGTAACTCAGGAGCGACTCGTAGCAGCTCAGCAGCCAGATTCGAATCTCCGACGATGCTCCACTGTTGTGAGTACAAATCATGTTGAAAACATGCCTGACCGGCGCCCCAAGACCTGTGTGGGACCGAGACGTGTTAAAGTTGCATCAATCCCATGACAAACCACAGCTGAAAAAGCAGATGAAACTACTTCTGTTGAATGGTGTTCTCTGTTTGTCGAAAGTGATCCGAGTCCTGATGTTGAGGATGGTCTGCCCGTGGGCCATGCCACTCTTCAAAGTGCGCGCTCATCGAGTTCCCAAATTTCAAAAGAACTCCTTCAGCAGCTCACTCGTTTGAAATTTGCGAAACAAAATGACATTTTGTCTCGAACAGAAACATTTCTGCGTGTCTTTGGCAATATTCTTTGTTGTTTGTTATCATTGTTGCTCTTGTTCTCCACGTGTCCACCTGTACTTGCCGTGCCACATTTTACCCATCCATTCATCCAGATTGGGTATTCTGCCCTCGTAAAAAGAGTCTTCTGCATCATTCTCCCAGGACCATGAACTCAGTGTTCCGCACATGCATGTTTGGCCTCGCCCGTCAGCTCCTGCGTTGCGCCTCGCTTGCATGGGAGTACACCTTGTGTCGAAGCACAAAAGGGCTCATACTGTTGTTACTGATGCTCTCCCTAGGAATTATTGAAGTGTGAATTTTGTGCATCAAAAGGAGTGGTTTGAATTTATGTGCATGGGTGCTACAGGCACTGCAGTTCGACAGTGTGACTGGGGACGGTGATGTCATCGGGAATTCGCCATGTCATCGGGGATTCCCTTTCCGTGTTCTGGGGTTGCCTTTGACCTTCGGCTGTTCCTCCTTTCCACGGCTTCCTGCCAACCAATTGAGTGATGCCAGCTGTCCCTTGTTCCTCCCTCTCGATGAGTGCTTGCTCCAATCGTGTGTTTCCTTCCTTTCCCTTTGTGTGACTGTTTAAGTCCGCCGTGACTTTGCCAGTGGCGGCTGTGCTTACTCTTGAGCAGTTCGCCTCTGAGTTTTTATGGCTTGATTGATGCAAGTTAACTTATGGTTGTTAACTCGATACTTTATGTTAACTCATGTGCAAGGGAGCTGGGCTTTTGTATTTTGTGTTAATACATTCTGTCATCGCACCACAACTCAGGTAACTAATTGTCTAAAACACTAGACCTTATGGGTGGTTGCACTACTTGTGTTTTGAACAGGTTTGTATCAGAGTAGACAGGTAGGTTGTTAAAGCTCTTCACCCTTATAGTTAAAAACACAGTAAGCTGTGGGGTTTGGTTTGGTAGGCATAAGATTTGTTTTACTTGGTTTTTGATTTGCTGCCACCCGCCGCCCTCTCCCTTTGTTTCTCGCTTGTTGATGTTGGGCTGGTTCATTCATTCAACGCAACCACTGAACAATAAATGGCTTTCCCGCCTGTTTTAAAACCACAGCACTGCATTGCTTCTCTTTGTCCCTAGACGTATACATGAGGGTCGTAACATGAAGTAATCCAAGTGTCCTGAAGCCCTGACATGCCAAGTTGTTTTGAAAAACCTAACTGGTGTCATGTTTCTAGCCTCGTGGTAGCCTGCAGCTCTTTGTTTCGGAGCCATTTTCATGTATGCATGCTTGCACAAGACCCGTGAGAGCTTGCAATATCTGCACGCCAGTGTTTACATGTTACCCAAAAGCCCACACACAGTCGTTTCAAATCTGACAAAGGGAATTGTTGCTTGCTGCTAACTCCTCAAGTCTCTCAAATGTGAAGAAACAGAGATGGTTTTCAGGCCCTTCCAGACCTGTTAAATTATTTTCCAATTGTTGTTACTTTTGCCATCTCAGTCTTTGCTGCACTCCTGCCCCTCCCCAAGAGCTCCGAACTCGCCAAACTCAAAGTCTGTCTTAATTAGAACTGACAGGCAGAATTCCAGAGGAGAGGAGAGGGCTACTGCTCTTTGTTAGAGAGCACTGCTGTTTGTCATCTTGTAGTCTGTGACAGTTACAAGTCTGGCCCAGATGTTTCTGGTGTTGGAGAAGTCCATTTTTCTATTAAATGTTAAAGTTAACGTCACCATTTGTCTAGTCTGCTCCATGGACTGGCTGCCTCCTGTTGAAATGCTGAAGTACTGACGTTATGCTGTTGTGGACAGCTAGTTTGGTTCTATGTTAGTCAAGTCAAGCCAATTTTATTTATAAAGCCCATTATCACAAACCACAGTTTGCCTCAGAGGGCTTTACAGCATACAACATCCCTCTGCCCTCAGACCATCACATCAACCAAGGGAAATCTTCCCCATTTTTGTGGGGTAGAATGAAAAATGGTAGAAGCCTCAGGAAGAGCGACTGAGGAGGGATCCCTCTTCCAGGCGGACAGACGTGCAATGAATGTTGTAAATCACAATTAGTATATGAGCAGCAGCATTCTGGACCAGTTGGAGAGACTTCAGAGATTTGCTTGGGCAACCAGATAATAGGGAGTTACAGTAATCCAACCTAGAAGTAACAAATGCGTGCATTAACACAATTTTTTGGCCTCTGTTTGGGACAGGATATGTATAATTTTTGCAATGTTATGCAAGTGAAAGAAAGCAGTCCTTGAAGTGTGTTTTATATGAGAGACAAAGGATAAATCTTGATCAGATATAACTCAGAGGTTTAGGGCCAAGTACAATAACTTCAGTTTTGTCTGAATTTAAAATTAGGAAATTGCGTCTCATCCAGGCTTTTTTGTCCTGAAGACACTGATTGGTTTCATCTGGCTTCATAGATAGATAGTTGCGTGTCATCCGCATAACAATTGAAATTTACAGATTGATTTCTAATAATGTTGCCTTTGGGAAGCATATATAAAGTGAGACACACTGTATGGAGTTTCTGTTTAATTTCAGCCTCCAGGGTGAAAACTGTAGGTTGGCAGGTGCGTAGAAGAAGACCAAGGGCAAACAAAAGCAGAACAAAAACTCCCACACACTGTTCTCCTGCAAGAGTGAACTTTAATAACAACATTTTAGTTCAAAGACCTTCATCAGGATATAACCTTATTAGAATCTTTGTACCGCAAGCGCGGAGAACATGTGCAGGAGTTTTTGTTCTGTTTTGTTTCAGCTTGAAATCACAAACTCACAAAATGACTCCTTCCACTATCAGAAAGAAGAAGAGCAGCACGAGTGAATTATTTTTATCCCCATTCAAGTTAACAAAGGGCTTAAGCGGAAGTGCCCATGTAACATTTTACTGAAATATCCTCGGACCTGAGTACAGCATGCTAGTTCATGTGTAGGAAATGTTACATTTTTATTTAAGGACAACATCACTGTATTTATTTTAGGACATCTTAGCATTTGTTATCACTGACTTAGAATAAGTTAGATTCATGCAACTGTATGAAACTGTATGAAAGATAAGATGTAACAATTTTCATTCATTGTTTGACATTGTGTGTGTGTGTGTGTGTGTTGCACTCCCCTATCTTACTAAGCCCTATATACAACATCCCGTCCTGGCAGACGGGATGTGAGTTTTGGAGCCTGCCCCCTGATGATGTGCTGATGTGTGTGTTTTGATAGAGCACTTTCTGCCGCTTGACAGAATCACTGTTTGGAGACACACACACACACACACACACACACACACACAACCAAGCAACCGTGTGTTAGTCTGTCTCTCAATACTTTCTGAATTCCTCTCCTCTGTCTGTGACTCTGTGGCAGCATCAAATCTACTGACGCTTACTCGGGGCCTAACTTTAATACAAATGTATTTATTTTCTATGCCTCTGTGGTGGAGTCGGCCATGGCAGGAGGTGTTTGGGTTGACTGTCAGTCCACCGGTTACTTTCTTGTAAATCTCAAAAACAGGGAATTTCTTCAAATTTGATACACATGTCCCCTTAGACTCAAGGATAAACTGATTAGATTTCTGTGGTCATAGGTCAAATGTCAAGGTGACTGTGACCTTATCTGTCTCATTTTTGTGAAGGCAACATCTCAAAAACACCTTGAGGAAGTTTCTTCCAATTTGGCATAAAAGTGCAATTGGACTCAACTGCACTTTTATGCAACTCAAGAATTAATTGCTAATTCTGACAAAATTTCATCAGCATTTCTTAAAGGGTAAAATAATAAGGTGATGATGTTATAAATCCAAAAGGTTCACTGTGACATCACAATATTTTGCAAAAACACTTTTCTGGCTATTTCTGAATATCATAATTTAGGAAGAGAAGCAATGATACTGAATTGGTGACACTAACTAAACTATAGGGGCTGTAGTGATCTTCTGTGCTGTCGGGGGTGAAAGTGTGTGTGTAATGCAGATATGGATGTAGACTGGTTTAGATAAAGCCTGCTCTAGTTTAATTTGTGGGCTTCACCATCAATTATTGAGTTGCTGTGTAGTAATGCCAGCTCAGTGTTTGCATAATATACTTGTTGTTTTAAGAATTAAAAGTGCATTTTACTAAAAAAGCCCTGCATTTGTGCCCCCCCCCCCCCCCCCACACACACACACAGAGCATCTGAATAACACTGCCTATGCCTGCAATCACCATGTTCTCTCATAAATGTGTGTTAACTGTCCTCTTAGTGTTTTGTCTTGCAATTAAAGAAAGAAGTCAAAAAAATGTGATGTAGAAATGTGATGTAGAAATAATAATAAAGATGTAGAAGAACATACCTCGGGTATTATTCCTGTGTGTATTGCTTCCAGCATTCACACAGTAACAATAAAACAATATCAGCCTTTTGACACTCAGATGATGCAGTTGTTTGTTGTGTTTGTGTGTTTTTGTCAGGCCGTCACTGTGACATTCATCACATGACTGGAAACTACATGTATGATGAAGCCTCCAAGAAGGAGTTTCTGATTGGGACCAACCTGGACAGCCGGCTGCCTCTCTGGTGGGACGGATCAGAGCCGCTGTGGGTCACCCTGCAGAAACTGGGACAGAACGTCTTCATGTACTACTGGCCTGGTGAGCACACACACAGTTAACACTCAGCTGAAGCTTTCTGTACTGCATCTCGTGCTCCTGGCAGAACAGATACAGTACATCTCTAATTTAATCAGTACAGGTGTTCATACAGGCTGCCTGATGGCTTGCTTGTTCTCACACTGTTAGGGAGTAAATGTAACCCACAGTGCAATTAACCCTTTGACACCTGAGCAAAATGATTTGATTTCTTTGGAAAAATGTGGGGACAAACACATGGGCACTGACCCACCTGGCAAGAAAGTTTCCACGTGCCACCTACTGGCAACTGGAAGTATACCTTTTAACACAATTATTCTTTGATTTGCATGAAATGTACATGGTTTGTTCTATAAATGATGTTCACCAAGATGACATGGAAATTATATCCCCTCCACTGCCAACTAGTGGCCACTGGAAAGAATACAACATTTCTCACTCCAGAGAGAAAACTCTGGCAGATTATCTAACTTTCACAGAGATAAGCAACTGTGTCAGATGGAGTTCTATAAGGAACCCCTACATGCGTGGGGGTGCAAGGGCCTGTTCATTACTGCTTGCAGCTCTAATTATTATTATTTTTCACTCGAATGAATTGCCTTATTGAGGGCTTTATCATATTTAAAACGTCATGAAACTTTGCATACTGGTGAAAAATTTGATATTTTAATGGTCTTGTGCATGGGTGGAAGAAAATGTATTAGTTCCGCCCCCTACTGATTTTCAACGCAGCAGCTCCCACAGCATGTTTGACCTAGAGCTGTGAAACTTTGGAGGCCTGTGTAACATCCCAAGACCTACAAAAAGTCTCTTGGGGGGGCCATACCATAAAACCAACAGAAAGTCGGCCATTTTGATTTGAAGTTTTGGATTTTTTAAATTTTGAATTTTGGTGTATTTTTGGCCATTTTCATGGATCATAATTTTTCGAACTTGTCCTAGAGATTCAGACATCAGATTGACTTCAAATGTTATGGCTACCTTCATAAGACCGTTATTCAAATCATGAGTTTTCATCACACCGTGTGATCCGTATGAGGCATCTAATTTGCATGTTCTGCTATGAACCAGGAAGTAAACAGGAAGTGGTATGTAACTCCTCTGTGAATGGTCCAATCTGCCCCAGACTTCACATATTTGATAGGAGTCCCGCCCTGAACACATCTATAGGACAATTTTAAGCGATAATGAGAGCGCCACCTATTGGTACAGGAAAGGTAAAGTTTTACACTAAGACGTCCAGCTCCTAGCAGGTTGACTCGATTGATCTCAAAATGGTTTCAAAAACTCCTTAAGACGTTGATAATGCTTGCAAAATGAATATTGTGAGATTTTGTTGAAAGGCATCACCGTAGTCGGGTGGACAATTTTGATGTTTCAACATTACATCAAAAACTGTTGTAACTTCGCCCCAGATGATCAGATCTTAACAAAATTTCAGAGATTTGATAAGAGTCCAGGCCTGAAGACATCTGCAGTGCAATTTTGAATCTTAGTCATAGCGCCACCTATTGGTAGCAGGAAGTTACTTTTTTTACTCTTGATTTTTCCCCTGTAGCACGTTAACTCAATTAACCTCATATCCAATTAGAATACTGTAAAGACCTCCATGATGCACAGAAATGACACTTTTGAGTTTTCATCAAACATGGTTGCCAAAATTACGCATAAAAGTGGAAGCACTTTTTGAGAGGCAAGACATGCACCAAAACTCAGCAAACTTAGCACACACATCAGAAGTCCTAAAAGGTGATATTTGATATGATTGTTTTTGCACTGATGTGCCAAAATGGCTCTGTAGCTCCCCTTACAGATTTTAACGAAGCAGCCCCTGCAGTACATTTCACATAGAGCTACAAAACTTGGGAGGCATGTGTAACAGCCCAAGACCTATAAAAAAGCCTCTTGGACCCATACACTAAACCCAACAGGAAGTCGGCCATTTTGAACTGAATGTTTCAATCTTCTCCTTCAGATTTCAGTCGATTGATTTCAAAATTAAAACATCCTCTCGGAAGGCCTGTGACATCAAAAGTTATTACATTTGTGAGTTTTCGTCACACCGTGTGGCTGTTACTTGGCCAAACATTTCCATGTCTTGCCATTAACCAGGAAGTAGTTTATAACTCTGAGGGACATGGTCCAATCTACACCAAACTTTGCATGTTTGATGACAGTCTTGCCCTGAACACATCTACATGACAACCGGTACCATTGCTTATAGTGCGCCTTACTGGCAACATGAAATGTCATGGAAATTACATGCTTTCTTCTTTGATGGAATGCTCCTACAGATTTTACCTGATTTACTTTAAAACTGGTGACAAAACCTTTAAGACCTTAATGATGCCTCCCTCTCAAGTATAGGTTTACCATAAACGCTGTTGCCATAGAGACCCAGTGGTGGCCGCCAAAGAGGAAGTTGTTGTAACTTCACTTGGCATCGACCGATTGGCCCCAAACTTCACAGTTGTGGTCAGGCTGCAGCCCTTAACACATCAACATGCCTTTTAACTATGATACTCACTGAGCCACCTACTGGCAACAGGAAATATCCCTCGTACCAAATTCCGTAATTCATCATGTGAAACATCTCACTCAAGGGTCCAAACTCTCTGCGTAGTTTTTTCAACTTTCGCTGAAATGCATGATTATGCCACTCAGAGTCCCGCCAGTAGCCTCGACTTGCATGGGGATGCGAGGGCCCGTTCATCGCTGCTTGCAGCTTTAGTTTTATTTGTGTCTAAAGTTTAATGTGGTGTAAGAAGTAAATCCAAAGCCTGTGTGCTACTATTTGCAATGTAATATATTCTCAAAAAATTGTCTGTAAATAATGCAGTAATCTTGTGTGTGTGTGTGTGTGTGTGTGTGTGTGTGTGTGTGTGTGTGTGTGTCTTCAGGCTGCGAGGTGGAGATTTTGGGTGTCCGTCCATCATTCTGTGAGGAATACGTCTACAACCCAACAGAGAAAAACCTTACAGACTCCATGGAAAATGCACTCAATGTCCTGAGGTAACAGCACTTAGACGTCCTGTGATCCATGGCTCACTTAAAGTTGTTACATTGAACAGAGCCTATTTAAGGCTATAGATTTGCATGTCTTTAATCCCTAAAATATTCTACACCATTCATGAATTGAAACTCATTCATCCACATCAGACATGACTGTCAACTTTAATTTTTTTGCAAATGAACTGAACAGATTTTGGTCACTGTATGTCCATCTCATTCTCATGAACACATTATCTCAGGAACGCTTTAAGGGAATTTCTTCTTCAAATATGGCATAAACATCCACAATATGGCTGAAAATTTTATAGTGATTTTTTTTAGGCTATATCTTGATACACAATATATATCTCGATATTTTTAAATATCCTCAAAAGCACATCATCAATGACAGAACTAGGAGACAGAATCGAACATTACAATTTTTTTTAGTAAGTTCCCGTTTTTAAGTAACACTATAGTAGGAATGACTTTTGTCACTTTTAAAAAATATTTATACAATTCCATTTTTAATCAATAATCATTACTAATGTAGATATAATGAAGTGGGTAAAGGCAAGTTATAAAAGAAGTAGAACTGTCTAATAAGTTGAGAAAAGTATATAACTTTACTGTAATGCAACCTTTGGATTCAGAAAAAAACAACCATTTATACTATGATATAACAATATCCAATATCTAGGAGGATACACAGTATAGTCTCACGATACGATTTCTTTACATTGCCCAGCCCTACTCAACAGCATATATATACTATTTTCAAACATGTTAAGTCCTTAAACTTAATGAATGACAGTAATGGTAACAGGTGTGTGTGTGTGTGTGTGTGTGTGTGTGTGTGTGTGTGTGCGCGCGCGCGTGCGGGCACTTGGTATGCATGTGTGCATGCGTGCCCAGGTCAGGCCAAGCGGGCATGGCAGCAATATATTACGAGAAAATCGATGTTGAGGGCCATCACTTTGGTCCAGACTCTCATCAGGTCAGAACAGCTGTGCGACAGCTGGATCTCGCCATGCAGACGCTCAACAGCAAAATCAAAGTCAGTAACATCACTCCTGTTGTTATAACACTTGCTGCTACAACTGCTTTTCCTGTCATGTAGTTTTATTTTCATCTGTCTGGGTTGCTTGTGGTGTCCTTGCAGGAGAAAAACATGGTGAACGAGCTGAACATTGTGCTGTTTTCAGACCATGGCATGACAAAGCTGCAGTGGATGGAGAAGGTCATAGAGCTAGAAAAGTATATCAACATGTCAGCCATCATCAAGATGATGGACAGAGGGCCAGTGGTCAGTCTGTGGCCCAAAGACAACAAGTACCAAGAGGTGAGGCCATCTGTATGCCTCTATTGCCCGTCCTGCCATGATGCTATTTGTGATTATGACAGTCACAAATGACGATTATAAAACTGTTCATAATGCTGAATTATTTTCGCTAGGGGGCGAGTAGGAGACCCTTATTGCTAAAGCCCTCTTTTACACTGCCTGTTTGAGGCGGGAATATCACATTATGCATTATGCTGCCTTTCTGGCGTTCTTTTAAAAACTCAACAGCACCGTAGTGAGGTCTGTGTTAAACATAAAGCCTGAAAGACGTGACCATCGGTGGGGAGGTGTGACGTTTTGATTACGTATTATGTTGGTGACCACACCACGAGAAATTTTATAAAAAGCAGCTGTTGGCAATCTGTTGCTAATACAAAGAAGAGGAACAGTGGCTGTAAATGTCCACAAACTTGGAAATCTATGAAATTCAGGAGCTCTTTACTTTCCGAGCAGAGGACGAGATCAGCTGTCATATAACAGAGTACGTTATGACACGTTATGTGACTGGACTGACATGCTGTTTTTATAGATATTGGGTTTTTACAATCCTGCAAATTCTGCTCCCTCCTGTCCTCGTCCTCTGGCCTGTCACTCAGAAATTAATTGAGTTCTGCCATCATCAGGGAGGTTCCAGTATCTTAAATGCTCCAAGGAGCAGGGAAAGAGGAGACAAGCAGAGAGGATCCACAAGTGGAAGCTATGTGGAAGGTTTTCAACAGTTTTTCGACAAACTTAGCTGTCTTCTAACAGCTGTAGATTATTAAATAAAGGATCATAAATGTAATCTATTGCAGGCCTAACAGTAATCAGTGGGCAGTGTCATGGAAATGCTCAGTCATAAATCTCCATTTTACACTCATTCAGTCAAGATATGCGAATGAATCTGCACTGACATACAATCTCACAGCCATCACAGGGAGTCGGAGGGAACGGAGAGTTGACTCCTTAAAGGTCCAGTGTCTAGGATTTAGAGGGATATACAGCACGTTTGCATCCCAAGTCATCACATGCTGCCACTTTGCAGTGGACTTCCACGTCTACATATTACACTCTAAATATCCTTCTGCATCTGCTGACGTTCTGGGATGTCGCTGGTGTGATGTCAACACAAGCACATGGTGGGATTACGCTGCCCGTGGTTATGTGTAGGCAACAAAAAGACATGACGGCGACTTCAACAAACGCACATGCTTAGGATAAGGCAACAGGCACAAATGGTAAGGTGTAGAAAAATGATCACATTCAGACAGGAAGCAAACCATGGACTCCCACATGAAAGTCCAATATCTGTTGGATCCATTTAGCCCAGTCTGTGCACAGTTGTTCTATAAAATTAGTCAAAGTTGCGTTGATTTGACAAAGTTGCAAGGCTGTGCACAATCCTCAAGAATGGTCTGAATTCACATAAATTTTTTCATTCACATCATCACAAAATCCTCAAGGGAAAGTTTGATGCATTGTTATTAAAAAAGGTTGATATTTAAACAACTGAGTTAACACTGTTAATGCATGTCTGTGTGTACGTGTGTGTGTGTTATGCCAGGTATATGCTGCATTGTCCCAGGTGCCTAACATGCGTGTCTATGCCAGACAGGAGATCCCTGAGCGTTTCCATTTCAAAGGAGGGAAGTTTGTTTCCCCCCTGACGCTGGTGGCTGAGCCCGGCTGGTTCATCACTGAGGTACCACGTCACATTTCACAAGCATCAACAAATTTACTATGATGAAGTCTGCTGCTCCTCATCTGCTCATGTTTTTAACTCCATCAAACTGCATGTGAAGTGAACACACACTGAGACGGGAGGGGGGAATCTGTGTTTATTCCAAGGCTTTCTGACTATTTATCAAGACATTCTAGCTCTAAACTTTCCACAACTACTTTCTGACAATTAGTCCGCATTAGCAAATCACATCTGATTAGTTGCCATGGAGCTAACTGTAAACAGTAAACCTTTTCATGCTAATGAACACCTCCGTGACTTTCCATCTAAGCTGCCTAGTTAAAAGTTAAAGTTATTCTGGGTGAGTAAGGTGGGTAAAGCGAGTCAGGCTTTTTTGAAGTGGGGCTGTAAGAGTTACTTAGTGTATTACATACAGTAGCTGGCGGTCATCATGCTTCCTGGACAGGACTACCACCCCAAAGCTCAGCATTTCTATTTAATTTAGGCCTACCTGAAAAATCAGTTTCAGTCTATGTGGACATTGCATGTAGTTACAGTCACACAGGGCACTACATTTTCTCAACCATATAACTTCCATATGCAGAAAGCCAACTGTGCCGTGTACTGTGTTACACAGCTGTTTGTTCTGGATCACAAGTAGTTTGATTTTGTTGCAGCCATCAAAAATCCATAAAACCTTAATGCCTACATTGTCCTGTCTATAGTTATAATAGTTCTGTGTGTGTGCGTGTGTGTCTGTGTGTCTGTGTGTGCGCCCAGAACAAGGAAAAACTCCCATACTGGAAAAATGACTCCGGAGAGCCCTCAGCATGGCAAAATGGTTGGCATGGTTACGACAATGAGTTCATCGACATGAGAGGCTTTTTCTTGGCGATGGGACCTGGTAACAAACAAGTCATAATTTAAACACTATTTTAAACCTGTTTAAACCTTAAACAGCCTGAATTACAATGCTATCTACAGTGGCTCTGAGAGTTCAATCACACCATCATTTCACAAAACACAACATTTAAGAAAATACACTTCACAAAACATTTTCAAAAATACAACAGTTCACAGAACACAACCGTTTTACAAAACATTTCACAAAACACCATTTTTCAAAATACATTTCACAGAAAACAACATTTCACACAACACAACACTTGGTGAGACTCAAACAAGAGTAGGTCAGTCCGTATTGGACAGTGATTACTGGTTGCTGATCTGACACCCTAACTGCTAATCTGCGACTAAGGGAAGTAATCACTCTTTTCTGGCAGGCTGGATGCTCTGCAGCACATTGCTAGCTCCTACAAGTTGGGAGTATACAGTAAAATCAAAAATAAATATATATTCAGAGGGAAAATGCTGTGCAGCACTTGCAAAACAAACTGGGCGAAGTGCCAATGAATAGAGTGAAAATAATAAGGTTTACCATTCAGAGTTGTGCCACTTAAAACCAGCAATTTCCCTCAGGAAAAATAAAGTTGTATTTTATGTCATAATCCTGAATCTGTGAGAGGCAGTAATGTGCCAAAAGGCTTCCAGTCTGCTTAATCCAAAAACAGAAGTACAGAGCATCCAATCACCGATCAAAAATCATTGTCCAGTACTGTCCTGTCCTACCTGTTGTAGTTTAGAGTCTCACCAAATGCTGTGTTTTATGAAATGTTGTGTTTTGTGAACTCCCAATGTATTTTGTGAAAGGATGCTATGTTTTGTGATATACTGTTCTATCACATGATGTGTTTTGTGATTTTGTCCTGTTTTTTAATTTTTTCAAAATTAAATTTTAATTTTAAATTTTAGATTCTGTTTTTTTGTGAAATGTTATGTGTTATGAAATACCGTTCTATGAAATGTGTTTCTTAAAATGTCTTGTTTTATTACATTTTGTGAGAGGTTTTTTAATTCATCTTTTCTGAAATGTTGGGTTTCTTCGATGGTTGTGTTTTAACCTTTAAGGCCACCGTAGCTGTCTGTCCATAGTAACTACACCCTGTGTATCTAAAGCAGGTTGTGCCATGCCAGTGTTAAGATGCTACAGTGAGTTTGTTCCTAGTAATCTAGAGATGACCCAGGACCCAAGCTGGGCTGAGTCCTGGGTGTTTTTTGAGGCAGACAGACAGTGTGAACCATGCAGGAGCAATGACATGTATTGCTGCTCTTTCAGCTTGACATCTAGTTTAAATATTGTAAATTGTTATATCAGGATACTGATTTGAGATGTATATCTAATTATGTTTTCATTTCATCCAGACTTCAAGCGAAACTTTCGGGCAGGTCCAATTCGAGCGGTGGACGTCTACAATGTAATGTGCCGGACGCTGGGAGTGAAACCGTTGCCCAATAATGGGTCCTGGTCTCGGGTAGAGTACTTCCTGAATGGGTCTGATGGTCCATCCCAGCCCACAGCCCTCTGCTGTATGTGTTTGTTAGGAATACTGCTTGCACTGTGGAACTAAAGTATTTATGGCTTCTGATGGTAGCTAGAAACAATGTGCTAGAAAGACATAGAGCATTAAACCACGTAATCGGTCAATGTATCGAAACCTTGAAATGGTAAGAGCATCCTCGAGGACCAAGAACTTGAAGCTTTAAAGGGCGTGGAGAGTTTTCAGTGATCTCATCCCAAATCCTGTAATGGACCGGGGAAAAGAATCCTACATACCCTTAACACGGCAGCACCTTGTGCAGTAGCCTCGGCCACCAGTGTGTGAATGGGTGAATGTGACAATGTAATGTGAAAGTGCTTTGAGTGGTCAATAACACTAGAAAAGTGCTTTACAAGTAGAGTCCATTTACTTATAGAGGACTTCCATTCTGGATCCTTAAGAGGCCAAAACTAACATTGTCATTCTTCTGCGGGTCTCCATCTCATCATCTCATCTTCTCCGTCTCATCAGTGCGCTGATGTCTGAAGTAGTGCATACCTGAAAAGTCCAGAAAATAACTAAATTGGATTGAATTTTACATTAATGCAGTTTCTCTACCATTCTTATGAAAAATGAGAGGTTGGAGATACAGCATGTCAGAAGGATTTGTATTCACTAATGCATGTGTTCAGAGTTTCTGGTGCTTTATAGTTTATTACAGATATAGATCTTCCTTGTATTTGTTCACATACTTGGCCAGTAAAATCTGATTTTGGGCTATTCATTTCAGAAAAGGGTCCTGAAAACAACTAGCTTTTTTGACTTCACAGGTAAAATAGGAATTTCTTGAAAGAACTGCTCCATTTAAACTCAGCATTGTCATTAACCCTTTGAAACCTGAGCAAACTGGCTCAATTTCTTTTAAAAACATAGGAAGACGGAAATTATCAACAAAAAAAGAAATGACCCAGATTAGCAAGAGTTTTAGTTTTTAGTTTTTAAAAAAAGTAAAAAACAAACACAAGCAAGTCACATAAATGCTTTAAAGTAATTTAAAAAAAATCTGTAACATAATTCTAAATATGTAATTATGATCATTTTAAATATAATTTTTCACTAGCTTTTTTCACCCTAGCTTTTCAAAAATGATTTTACATACATAATATTTTTTAGAATTATTTCCCATATTTTCTCCTTTTCCCTAGACATTTTTCCCTGCATTCCAGAACATTTCTCACCAAGTTGCTCATGACCTTTTCACATGTTTTTGAAGAAACTACACTAATTTTTTTGTGGGTTCATAGGTTTAAATACTTGTGAGCATTAATTATTTAGGAATTATTTTAAACATTGATCTCTATATCTGTTAGACTGTGTGCCCGCCTTTAGACAAATGTTGGGCTGACCTGCTGCTCTCTGACTAAAGCTGTCCAGGTCACACTACCAGTTAACAGAAATCAACGAATTTTAAGTGTAAGTGTTAAACCTGTAAGTATTTCCAAATTACATCCTTTTTTCCACAAAACTTTCCCAAAAATGTAACAGAAAATGATACAGAGCCGTACTATAAAGCATATCTGATTTCTGGGTATTTGTAGGCTTGAAACAATTGTAAACGTTCTCATTCTTATATTGCCATTTTTTGTTCTAAGATCACATTTTCTCCAGAAAAGAGCGATGGATAGAAACAAAACCCCTGCATATTTAAAATGAATAATTTAAGAATGAAGCATTTTGATTTGTTTAACAGCAAGAATATTTATATAATAGGAGGAATAATGGATGCAAAAGTTTTTATAAATTGGCAAAACACAATTAATGTAGGGTTTAATCTTCCTTTTTATGCTTGTGCAGTTTTAAAATCTTGTGATTTACACTGTATGGTGGATCATTCTAACTGCCATGCTAATGTTGATCTGGCTACAACTTCCTTCCATTCTGTACCAAATAATGACAGTGAAGCTGGAGCTTTAATTCAGTGAATCATGTCTTTGTACCGGATCGATAAGACCCTGGATCACACATGTCTTGTAAAAAGCGCTACTCAAATAAATTTGCTTTGATTTGGAAACTGTGTCATCACAAATTAATTCGTTTTGTTTTTTGATTTTTTTAAACCAGGCTAGGTTAATTCAACTTTTTTTTGTTTTTGATGTTTTATTTAATGTAAAGAGATACAAAACATGGAATTGAAACAAACAAACAACAGGATCACAGCGGAATCTGAATAACTACCACCTTTAATGTGGACCACAATATGTCTACTGCTTTTTTATTTTATTTAACATGGAAAACAAACAAAAAATGTAAACACACAACTATGTCTAATACTGTGCTATTTTGGATAACACACTATAATGTTTTTGCTATTTTCAATGACGTACTATACAGATGACATATTATGGTAGAACATTTAGGTGCTATTTTGAACAAAATACTGACATCTTTAAGCTTTTTTGAATGGCATACTATATTTTTTACTTAGGATGACATACTATACTATGACTTTGTGCTACTACTTTGTATATATACTACACTTACAACATACTATACTATTACATTTCTATGCTGTTTGGGATGGCATACTATACTATAACATTCTGGTGCTGTTTTTGACAAGCTATTATACTCTAACGTTTTGGTGCTGTTTTGGGTGACATATACTGTGAGATTTAATGTTTTTTTGGATTGCATACTGTAGTATGACATGTTTATGCTATTTTGGATGACAAACTACAGTATACTATGACATTTTGCTACTATTTTGGACAACATACAATACTGTGATTTTATTTGCTGTTTTGGACATCATACTATAGTATTAAATTTTTTCACGTTTGGAACAACATGCTAAGGTTTTACGTTTTTATCAATTTATGAACAACATACTATACTGTGACGTTTTGATCATTTTTCTCAACGACATACTAAACTATGATGGTTGTTATCAATTTTTAGATGACATACTATAGTATGACATTTTTATGAATTTTTGAATGACATACTATTCAATGAAGTTTTTATCAATTTTCTGATGACAAGTGATACCATGATGTTTTTTGTCAATTTTTGAACGACATACTATAATATGATGATGTTGTCAGTTTTTTAATGACATACTATAGTGTTACATTTTTATCAGTTTTTTAACAACATACTATACTATGATGTTTTCATGACTTTTTAGATGAAATACTATACGGTGACGTTTTCATAAATTCTTTGATGACACAAAGGCAAACATTGAACCTACCTGCTGTGAAGTCAATACAATGAGTTGATTCTGAGTGTCAACATGAGAGGAACTATGGAGAAAAGGAGTGCTTATTTCCTTTCAATATTCTTGAAGCCAAGTCCTGAAATAATGCCAGTGGTGGGATTTGAACACACGCCTCCATAGAGACTGGAGTCTAAATCCAGTGCCTAGGAACACTATGCTTGAAAAATTTTTGACAAGTTAGTCACACCTGACCATGATTATTGCTCCTTAGACAGTTCTGCCATCTAGATACCTTCAAGTAATCAGCCCTTACAGCAGCATTTGACACTTGACCTTGTGGTGACTTTCCTTCTAGTGATTCAAATTGACAAGACTTACTTTAGACACTTGTGACAATGAATGCTACATCATCTATAGCATGGCCAGTACAGAGTCATCCTGCTGCTCCAGAAGATTCACAGATAGCAGAGGATGGTTTCAATCCATTGACCTTTGCGTTATGGGCCCATCATGCTTCCTCTGCGCCACTCTGCTCAACGGTTGACATTCAGGGGCTTGAAAATATGTAGCACTGTGTTTTGGGAATCTGTGGGAACATGTGGGAACCAAGATTTTGGGAGCTCACCAGTCTTAACGTAGAGCATTTGGTGGACTTTTCAAGTTTTCTTGCCGATTCCCAAAAAGGTCTTTGAGGTTGTCTGCTTTAGCCAAAGGGGGAATCACATTTTATCTCACAGACTGGTCACAAAGGATGTTAAGTCATCTGAAAACCTTGTAGCATGTAGATGGATGGAGAGGATAGAGACATCCAGCTGAGTCAAGGCTTTTAATGTTTACAAAGTTACTTACTCGTGCTCGCACATTGTCAAATAGCAGTGTTAGTATTAGATCACTTACCTCCATAGAGACTGAAGCCTTACTTCAGTGCCTTAGGACACTCGGCCACACTACATTAATATTGGATCCCTCCTTCTGTTCTTATCCTGGTGCTTGACAAATTTTAGACAAGTTGGTCAACTGGCAATGATTATTGCTCCTTCAACAGTGCTGCTATCTAAAAACATTCAAATAATCAGACTTAACAGCAACATTTAACACCTGACATTTTGTGAATCAAAAGTGACTGTGGACACAATGGAGAAGCAGAAGGGGTTTACATCCACAACTTATGGGCATCTTGTAGTGACTTTCTTTATAGTGATTTTCCCAAGTCCTTCATCTTCACAACAAAGGGACAAGACTTACTTTAGACAATGAAAGCTGCATCATCTGACAGCCTGGCAGGGACAGAGACATCCTGCTGTTCCAAAGGATTCACAGTTAGCAGAGGACAGTTTCGATCCATCTACCTCTGGGTTAGGGGCCCAGCACGCTTCCAACGCGCAACTCTGCTTGCCTTTCAAATCAATGGCCTTCAAAATCTATGGTTTTGATCCACCAAGCCCCAGTAGTGGTCCAAGCAAGTATGGTTCAATATTGTATGAATCCTTGGGAAACTTTGTGAAACATAGTTAACCAGTGCAGAAGTTGAAAAAAAAAGATTTGGTGGACCTTGTTACCCCCTTTTCCAGTGATTGTCCCACTTTATTCCTTCAATCTTGAAAATGTCCACTTTTTCAGCGTAGACGGAAGACAACCCACAAACACTGGCAATGAATGCTTAGTCATTTGAAAGATGGCAAGGGGAGCGTGGATGAAGGCAAGCACTGAACTTACTTGCTGTGCAGTAGATACAATGAGTTGATTCTGTGGGGGGTTGTTGGAGTGATTGACAGGGTGAAAGAGTGTGTGAAAGCAACGCAATCTGGGAGGCAGCGATATCGATACAGTTGTCATTTATGTCAACTCCAGCAATATGGTGAGTATTTATACATTTACTACAGTGCTGTATATGACATAACTTTGTGTATCTAAGTAATTTAACAAGTTCAGTGTGGTTTCATATCAATGTTTTGGCCGACGTTATGTTGTAAACACTCTGCCTCATTAGCAAACATCCGATAAATACAGTGTTTCAAGGAACGCTGTTGTTTTGACTGTGAAGCAGAATATTTCCACCCAATATATTAAATTCACACCTAAAACCTGAATATAATATAATAATGTCACGTAAAGTTAGCATTTCATATCTGTTACACCATGAAGTTTATGCTAAGATAGTTAGCTAACATCACACTGTATTAACTGATGTCTAACATAGGTCAAGTACCACGATTTATTAGTTTTCACCTATATTATCATTTCATGGTGATCATTTAGTAATTAACATTACACAATCACATAAATAATTGCTTATGTTTGCTTTGTGAAGTTACAGTATTACAGCTGGTCGGTGCTAATGGCGTTGTAAAGGCTGCCTCCTTTATAAACGCTACGAGAGGGGATGACATAAGTGTCATGCTAATATATGTGGATTAATAAGTTATTATGCTTCTGTGCCACCAAAACAGCCGCTGGTCCCATTATAGCCTATGACAGACAATTTTTTTCACTGTGGATATCATCTGTCACTGTCAATTTAAATCCTGCATGATGTATGTACAGTATATAGACATCTACACATGCAAATACTTCACATTAACATGCAGTCCATGCATATCCAGTATAAGAAGTATTTATCATACTTCTTATACTAATTTATAGTTTACAACTAACAGAACAGTTACATTGTACATTGACAGTTTATCTGTTCTGTTTTTATTGACAGTCATTGGTGCTTTTTATATAAGCTTATAAAAAAACATTTATATAAACCTCTATTCTTTTACATGATTTATCATAGTAGTCATGACTGTTCTATACCTTTATTTGTCCAGCTTTGTTGTTCTTTGCTGTCCATTATGTGTATGTACTGTAAGACATTTCTGATTAATTAAGGTGATTCTGATTTTGATTCAAAGGCAACCTCCTCAAAATCAAAATCCCACAAGGCAGTGAGTGACTCAGAATGGATGTCTCGTCTGCCGAAGTTTGCCAGCACTGAGGCCTGGCCCACAAGTGAAGGCAACAGGCCAGCTCCCAGGCAGAAGAGGTGGTATGAGCTATATCAAACGGTACGAGTATATGAATGCTGTAATATATTGTATTAATTATGATTAATTCTCAATATACATTTTACTCATTAGATCTTCTATAAAATACAATAAATGCTTAGGCTCCTGTCCAAAGTCTCCATAAAGAGACCCACCCGAGCCAGGGAGGAGAAAACAGTCTCTATGTTTTTTTTTCTTATCCTTTTGTACAGCAGCCACAATGTGTGTGTTCTGTTGGTTAATTTCCTTCAATACTTTGATTTACCTCATTATTGTACAATATTAATGTTTTGGTTTGTTTTTAGTTCATTTGTTTTCCTGTTGTCTAAGTCAAGTCCAGTGTTTCTCCACAACAGCTCCTATGAGTTATAAACACGTAATAAGCAAATCATTTACATCCTGACGACACAAAAAATTGATTTGATTCGTGTTTCATTTATCATATGTACAATTATTATTTTTAGATGAAAATGTCCAATGCAGACACGTGGACAAGCATCCTTGTTTGGCCAAGTGAGGCAGTGCGTGTGTGGATTCCACACCTAAAAGGTAACACCAGTCAATTAACATTCTGTGTATGTTTGCATAGTTTTACAAAAATTCATTTTTGATTTACCTACTCTGTCACGGAACTACAGCCAACAGGAGCAAGTGTGGTTCAGAGGCCCACAGGACAGCAAGCTGCAGCTGTTGTTACAGTCTCGGGAACCTCAGGACAGCAGACTGCAGCTGTTGGTCCAATCCAAGGACTCACCACATCAGGACAACAGGCTGCAGCATTGGGCTTTGCCTAGAGGGCTCTAGGGCAGCAGAGAGCAACACTGGGACAAGTGCAGCGAGCCAGAGGAAATATGCTGCCATCATTGAATTTGTCAGTGGTATTTAGATAGTTATTGACACTCATCAATTGAGCATGAATATTTGACATTTTGATCCTTTATTGATTGACAATATCATCCTCTCATATCACTGCTCTTTGCTTTATTGCCTTTCAGTTTACCAAACCAAGATTTGGTGGTGCTTATCTTGCTGCTGCAAAGCCAAATCTTAATAAAGCCAGGCCCAGAAGAGAATCAGAGGTAAATAGAGATCAAACAGTGACTAATGAAATTAGGTTAATAATACAAATTACTTAAACTGAATGTTTTGCAGACCCGAGACACAGAGCCCACTGAAGGAAGCATTAGTTTGCCTCCAAGAACTTCTGTCTCAGTTAGTAATGATGTCATTCACATTTTGAATACAGTCAAAGTATTTGTAATATTACATTATTTCCCCCAAGATTATTAAGAGTATTATAAGCCACTCTGACAGAAGTGACACTTTAATGCTAAATAATAGTGTTTCACATAGAGCTGCTGTATAAAATAATAACTTATGGTTTTATTGTGTAATAAATGCTTTGAATGTTTAACAAATGTTCGTATATTCCTTGGTATGCTTTTACAGACTTCAGCACCGCAAACAGTTGCCCAAGCTTCAGTGCCTGTCGTCAGTCCCGCAGCAGTTAATGCTACTGTGTTGTTAAGTAATTTAACAAAAGTTCATACTGCGTTGTCTTTTAGCAGTATTACAAATGTTTATTCATGTTTTTGTTTTTGCAAAGACTGCTGAGTTCAGGACAGAGACCCCTGAAGCTTAAGCAACTCAACTTTCCCATTTATGGTCAGAGAGCTTGCCACCTGAAGACCCCAAATGGATTTTGAAGACAGTTCTGAAGGTGGGGCCCAAGGGAAAACTGGAGCTTAAAGACAACCTGAAGCTCTGTACTTTCCACCGCACCCCAGCAACCTTTACCACCAGGCTCCTGCTCCAGGCCATTGTTTTGTCCACCCACTTCTTGTATGGATGCCCTACAAGTTGTGGAAAATAAAGGTGGTCTGTCCTGTGAGTTGGTCCTGCCTGTGATCAGCACCAACTCGCAGGAGCGGGGCTGCACAAGAGAACACGGCGGATGTGGATAGGATCTAGAATATGGTGACAGAGACTCTTGTCAGCACCAGATGTACATCCACCCATGTGTCCTGGAGCCAGACTGTCCTGAAGCAACTGGACTTGGCTCAAAGATCTGGATTTAGGTTCATCCTCACACAAAAGTGAGTAAAATCTCTTTTCTCTCCTGCATTGTCAAATGACATAATGCTAAATATACTTACTGCAATATCTGTCTTCGACCAAGGTTCGCGTGTGACATCTGGGTGATCTGGCTTTTGCGTGAGAAAGGCCTGGGCAATAGCCTAACACGAGTTGTAAAGCAGCTGAAGGAAAATCACACAGAGGAGTGGCTGCATCATGTGGCGAGATACACCACAGACTGTGCCGACTTCCTCCAACGCCCCAGGCTGTTGCTGATGGTGTTCCCTGAGCTTCCAGAGTCTGCTGTGATGCCAAGCGTGAAGTGGCTCCTGTCCATTTACAGTCAGGACATTTTAACAAGGCTGAATTATATCAATGCCAGGATAACTTCAATGTATGGCACCATTGTAAAAATGGATTCGACCAAAAAAGTTAAACTTTCATAGTTTTGTTTTCTTAAATAGGCTACTAATATTATTAACTACTGCCTGTATTTCAGTATTTCTAACTCATGTTCACAGAGGTCATTTATGTTTTTGTGTTTCAGATCACTAGGAAGCTTGCTGGGACAGCAAAGTGGAAAGCACTCTGGCTCACGTCTGTGGGAAATGAGAATGGTCAGATTTTGATCAGTGTGCTGACTGCTCAGGAGGGAGCTGGCCTGGACATTATGGCAGCAGGCCTGGTAAAGAGGTACCAGCAGGCTGGTGTGGAGCCCCCTGTTGCACTGTATGTGGACTGTGGCTGCTGCTCTGAGGCAGGGGAGACCAAACTGGAGGCCAGATTCAGCCAAACCTGACCATAAGGCTGGATATCTAGCAATTCATGTGCCGAATTGCCCTGGGATGCACAACAGATGCTCTTCAGCTGTACCCACTCTTTATGTCTCACCTATTGGCGTGTGTGTTTTAGTAGGATGCAGCTGATGTAGCTCTGTTTTATTCTGTGCCCCCCGCTCGCCCTGATCGTGGTCTGGTCCTGGTTGCGCTGTGATCTTGCCTTTGGACAACTCCCTTTCACATATGCATGAGACTGTTATCATCTCTATCAACATCATCATAGAGAGCAATTACTAATTTCACACCTACCATTATTGTAATATGACATGCATCTGTTTCTATTATTGCTGTGCCCCCCCCCCCTCCTCTCTCCCCCCCTCTCCCCCTCTCTCTTTCTCTTTCCTTTTTTGCCATGATTGTATTTCATTTGCTATTTACGACATCTATTGCTCGTCTGTCCGTCCTGGAAGAGGGATCCCTCACTATCCTCTACCGCTCTTCCTGAGGTTTCTTCCTCTTTTTTTTCCCCGTTGCAGGGGTTCTTTTTGGGGAGTTTTTCCTTGGGTGATGTGAGGGTCTAAGGGCAGAGGGATGTCGTACACTGTAAAGCCCTCTGAGGCAAACCATGTTTTGTGATAATGGGCTATATAAATAAAACTGACTTGACTTGACTTGACTTGTTTTGCGAAGCAAAAAGGCAACAGCTCCTTTCCAAGGTTCTGTCTTCTCTGACCGATGACGACATCAGCAAGCGGCTGTCCAGAGAGAATCTGGCTCTCCATTGCTGGAGGAGGACCTGTGGTGAAGAGACCACCACTCAGCTTCTGAGTAACTGCTGCAGGGGCTAAGGGGGGACCGTGGCAACGACTCCCTTGGAGTTCCCCTGTTTGACAAGGAGACGATGAAGCACATCATGCATGTCCAGAGAAAGCACATCAAGTGCATTCAGGACCCACCAAGTGTTGCTCTTTACTGCAAAACAGGGGAGCTCACAAAGGGAGGTGTGCGGCTACCTACCTACAGATGTGCCAGAGGCTCTGCATCCTTGGAGTCTTTTCATTTACACCTGAAACGGTTCATACCAGGTTTGTGTCAGTCAGACATGTTGATTAATGTGTTAAACAGTCAAAGAATATTTCTTAATTTAGTATTTAATAATGTACCTCTAGGGACGAGTGCCAACAGCCTGAACTTTCAGGTATACCGGCTGGAGGGACTACAGAGGTGGAACCAGGACTGTGGTAGTGCTGCTCTGTCTACTGGACCATCTGCTTTACGCAGCTACTCGGGTGACCTGCTTCACTGCCTGAACAAAAATTGAGAAGCTGTGTGACAGGAAGATGATAGCAGAGTTCTGCCCAGCCTCACAGTACACTGGTAAGCATTTGTGAACACATTAGACATACAGCTCAGTTTTGATATCTTTTTTCAGCTTAATGGGCTGGCTTACAGCAACTGTTCAGAGTCTTTTAAGTTATGGTGTACAGTATGACTTTAAATTCAAATCTAAAAAGAGTTTTAAAATGATTGCTAAAATCATAGAGGATCAGAGGCAAAATTTGCGGCAGAGCACGTGCTCAATGTGGTATCAATTTTTGTAGTGAGCCTATTCAAAGTGACATAAGAAATAATTCTCGTTTTTGGAAACACTGGAATTATTGTTTGTGTATTTTGAGCACTGTGGATTTCTGAATTGTGATTGTTACATTTCTGCCTTGTCTTTGTATTGTGTTTTTAATATTTTTGTACTGACATGCATCTGTGTGTTATCTGTGTATATCTGTGTGAAAAAGTACATTTGAAATGGAAAGGTCCAGACTTTTGTAACTAAAACTAAATAATAATAAATAAATAAATAAATCAACTTTACCTCTATTGTTTCAGGAGAGCTCATCAGAGTACAGTACCTGTTCCAGCAGACTAGTCAGGCATTGCAGGACATGCACCCTGACTTGGAGCAATCAATTAATTCACTCAACTCAATTAATTGAAGAGCATGATGTGGAGACATCAAGGAAGATAAGGGCTTCTCTGATGACACAGCAGCCCCACAGTGCTTGTCCTTCAGGGCTCCCAGCTCTTCTATTCCATCCACTATGGCTTTCCCCTGGTCGCAGCCACATCTGCAATGACAGCAAGCACATCCACAATATCTCCCAGCAGATCCACCCAGGCTCCAAGCACATCAACAATGACTCCTGCCTCTGACACATCCACCCCAGATCACTGCACACCTGAATCTCCAGCTGATGTGCAAGATCAAGAGGTACCCATGGTAAGTGTCAGTGTGATCAATTTAGAATCTATAGACATATAGAATTGAGCCTGGTCTTCATTATTTTTTAGTACATACTTGAACAAATTTTATTAAATCCACTGGATCAATCATGCGTAAATAAAGTCATTGTCAGTGAAAGTTTTACATTATTATTTTCCAAACGTTTTCCTCATTTGCATAGGCTGTTGATGACCAAAACATTCCCGGCTACCAGCACATGGACAGACTAGGTCAGTACCTGGTGGAGCTCCAGGATCAGACCTCTCTCTGTCTCAGGATCCAGTAGGCTAGCACCATCATCACTCTGTTGCATAACCTGGATGAGGGTGACACCAGGAGAGACTTTTGAGTGGACGGTTTAGAACACGGAAATAGCCCTCAAATATATGTGGTGTGAAAAGCGCCACCTGCTGTATGTTAGGTGTGAGTAGTACATCTGCTCAATAGCCTGACTGCTGTCGCTTGGTTGAGAACATTTTTGTCAGACTCTGTGATGTTCACCCAAGCCCAGTGACGAAAGGCAAAAGGGCCGATTCATGGTGGTCCTTAGGAACTATCACAAGATAAGGCAGCATGTGACTGGCAACTACCTGGTGATGCAGGAAAACAAACTGCAGCTGATGGTTTCCTGAGAGCACAGAGAGCCTCTGTTGTGCGACGTCAAATCATGTCAAAGGGACCTTTATTTGTCACACCCCCAGCACCAGGACCCTTTGTTATACCCCAAAGTCTATATGTCTCGTCCCAGTGGTACTTCCTGTGTTCCAGGACATCATCCCACAACGCAGTGAGCCTGCCACCACAGAGGAAGCTGCAGCCAATCCGAAGAGGCCATATAGGCGAACTGTTGAGGCAAACACCTGTAAAAAGTGTGGCCAGTATCACTCCGCTGAAACTGGACACAGCAAGTACAGTGAAAGAGTGTATTGCCCCAACTTTGAGTCGCTAACAAAACCCCAATGGTTGGAGGATATGAGGAAAAAAATAATAAATAATGCTATAAAAAGTAAATGTAAATAATCAGTACTTTTAAATACTAGTTACTAGTATTGTAAATAGTTTGAAATATTGTATATAGTTTAAAATATCAAAGTATTGATGTCTTATCTCTACTTGAAATCTTTATTGTATTTATGGGTTTTATATATTCTGTATTTACTGTTAACAGTTTAATATTTACATCTGCAGTCTTAATATTATTTGTAAGTTTTTACATGTTTTTCTATGTATTTTATTCTGTGTTCACTGTTAAACACAGAAAACTAGAACTATATATTATTAAACTACAGTTTAATCTTTACATTTGAAATGTTTATATTATAATAATATAATATATAGTATGTTTTTAAATATTTCTTTTGTGTTTGCTGTTTATAGTTTGACATTTATGTTTGAAATCTTAAAATTTTTTGTTTTTTGTACTCTGTCTACTACCAATAGTTCTATAAGAAATGAATAGATTTTTTTTTACATTTGTAGTCTTGTAGGTCTAACAATTAATATATTCTGTGTTTACAGTAAATAGTTGTTTAAAAAAATATTTAAAATATATTATTAATAAATCTTTAAAAAGTGTTTTTCAAGCAAAACTGGTGTAAAAGTGAGCATTTTTAATGACAATTTGTGTAGAGAACACAAGAGTGATAATAATGATGACAGTATTCAGTAAAAGTAACATGGTATATAATTTACATTTGGAAAAAACCCCAACACCATACTGTGAAACAGAAGAAGAGACTTGCTTTAAAGAAGGCATTGCTTGACCTGGTACATGTTGGAGTTGATATCTGATGGATGTGTGGTGTTTTAGGGTCAGCGTTAGAAAGATCCACTTCACAATCATGCCAAAGCCCTTGGCACTGAATATTCTGATTCTTTAGGAAGGTGGGAGAAGAAAAACAAATTGCTACACATTAATAACTTATTGTCTTGAAAGAGAAGTATATGCACTGTAAACTACATTATTTTCCAGAAGGAAAAATTATTTTCATTTGTAATAAATACAAAACAATCCTTGCATACACATTAAGCCTAAGCTCTGTAAGATGTAAGGAAGAAAGGCAAAAGCAATTGTTCTGGACACTGTGTCGAACTGCATATTTAGAGCCATCTAGTGGTGGTTTATATAAATAGTCCTTCAGACAGGAAGTAGCTGTTGTTAGACAGGAAGTATTGCAATTATTACTTTGCATTTATCATTCATTGCCTAATTTCTATAGCCCAGACCAGCTTTATAACTGGGTAACAGCAGCCCCAACTCCAGGAGGGAAGTCCAGATAAGGCAATACACTGTTTTCACTCTATGCACTGAATTCATGCTGGATAACTGGACTGAAATATAGAAGGTGATAAAAAATCTGCACTATACTGGACACTATAGCAAAATACAGTGTAAATAACAAACTGTAGAGGGCAGCAAGTGTCCACCAAAACCAAAGAAGAAGAAGAAACAAGGGAAGTAGCTCAGTCAGCTGTGACAAGTTCCCCAAGTCGAAGGTTCCAGTCCCACTCACGGCATGTCCAAAGGCCTACAAAACTTCAAAAGTTTGCAAATTGTGGTCAGACAGCTAGAAATGAATCCATCATGTCTATGGGAAATAAAAAGTTATTTTCTTCCCTCTTTTTCTTTTTTTTTTCCTTTTTACTCTCTTTTCTCTCCCCCCCCCACCCCCTTCTCCCTCTTTCTCCCCCTTCTTTGATGGATGATTGCTCCCCAACTTAGTCCCTCAATAAGTTTTAACATGTCCATCTTCACAACAAAGTGACAACACTTACTTTAAACACTTGTGACAATGAATCCTGCATCATCTGTTGGCATGGCAGGGACAGAGATATCCTGCTGCTTTAAAGGATTCACACTACATACAGCAGAGGACGACCTCTGAGTTATGGGCCCAGCACGGACCCGCTGCACCAATCTGCTTTCAAGGGCCTTCAACATCTATGGTTTTGATCCACCAGACCCCCGTAATGGTCCAAGCATGTTTGGTTCAATATTGTGGGAATCCCTGGGAACCTTTGTGAAAAATGGTTAACCAGTGCAGAAGTGGAAAGAAAAGCATTCAGTAGACCTTCTAGTTACCCCCTTTTTCAGTGATTGTCCCAATGCAATCTTTTAATCTTGAACATGTCCGCTTTTTAAAAGCAGACAGAAGACAACCCACTAACACTTATGGCAATGAATGCTTAGTCATTTAAAAGATGGCAAGGGGAGCATGGATAAAGGCAAGCATTGAACTTACCTGCTCTGCAGTAGGTACCATGAGCTGACACTGAGTGCACACCTCAACATGAGAGGTACTATGGAGAATAGGATTATTTCTTTTCAAAATTCTTGAAGCTCTGAAGTCCTGAAATGATGACAGTGGTGGGATTTGAACCTACTTTTCCACAGAGACTGGAGCCGAAATCCTGCACCTAAGATGATTCAGCCACACTACCAATTGTAGCATGTCACAAAACACCATACTATAGCATGTGGAAAAAAATGGTTGAAAGATTCATCGTTCCAAATGTCAAAAAAAGTAATAGTATACCATTTTTAAGAACATTATAATATACAATGTGGAAGAAAGGGTCCACAAAGGGAACAATAAAAGTGTTGAAAGATCAGAACAGCCTCTAGCTTGTCAGGTCGAGTGTGCACCCCACATGCCTAAGGACGTTACAGTGGCCCAGGTCAAGTCCGGCTTGCACGCTTTGCTGCATGTCATATCCCCTTCTCTCCCCCTACTTTCCTGTATCTCTGTTTAACAGCCCTATAAATAAAAAGGAAAATGCCCCAAAAAACTCTAAAAAAATAAAAATAAAAAAGTTATAGTTTAGTATGTGAACAAATGCCATACTGTAGCACGTGGAAAAAATGGCTGAAAAAGTCATTGCTCCAGATGTCAATAAAACTTATGGTATAGAATATTATAGTGTAGAATTTCAAAAGAATGGTCCATAAACTCGACATTTAAAATGGCTAACTATAGTAGAGTTAGGGTTTGGGGCCAGGGTCAGGGTTAGGGTTACTGTCCGAAGTGGCATTAGTGGTAGTAGTGGTAGAAGTAGTCCTATAAGTAGTAGAAGTAGTTCTAGTATGACTAGTAGTAGCAGTAATGGTAATGGTAACAGTAACAGTAGTAGAAGTAGTAGTATTAGTAATAGCTGTAGCAGGAGTAAAATTAGTTGTCCTAGTCAGAGTTGTAGTTGTAAAAGCAGTGGTATCTTCACCAAACTTTTTAACAGCTAACACCTAAGCACACGCCAGCATCCCTCCATGCCTTAAGACTGCCACAATCATTCTCATCCCCAAGAAACAAGAAGGTGGATGAACTGTACAACTATAGATCAGTGGCCCTGTCCCCTCTTGTTATGAAATGCTTTGAGAAGTTAGTACTACAGCATATCAAAGTCAGCCTACCATCCTCCTTCTACCAGCATCAATTTGCATACTGGGCAAACAGGTCTACAGAGGACGCCATCACTATCGCCATTCACTCTGCACTAAGCCCCCTGTAGCACCTGGGCTATGTAAGAATCCTGTTTTTTGACTTTAGATCTGCATTAAATACTATCATTCCCCACACACTACACTGCTCAACCTGGCCCTTTCCCCTCCTATCTACTTCTGGATTAAAGACTTTTCTCACTGACCACTCACAGGCGGTCAAACTTGGGCCCCACCTCTCTCCCACCATCACCCTCAGCACAGGTGTCCCCAAGGCTGTGTGTTTAGCCCACTACTCTAACCCTCTATACGCATGACTGTACACCTATCCACCCCTCCAATATCATAGTCAATTTCGGAGATTACACTACTGTGGTCAGACTCATAACAGGGGACGATGAGTCTGCCTACAGACACGAGATCCAGAGGCGGAAAGAGTGACGTTCGGTGAATAACCTCACACTGAAAACCATTAAAACCAAGGAACTGATTCTGGACTTCAGGAGAAGGCGGGATACTGGAACTGCTCCCATCCATTTCAATGGGGACTGTGTAGTGAGGGTGCACATTTTCAAATTCCTGGGCACACTCATCTCCAATGACCTCTCCTGGTCAGCCAACACTACTGCCATGGTTAAAAAGGCACAGCAGAGGTTACACTTCCTGATATTACTCAAGAAGAATAATATAAATCAGGAACTTCTGATAGCCTTCTACCGAGCAACCATAGAGAGTGTTCTAACTTTTTGCACCTCAGTGTGGCATGCAGGGTTCACAGCTGCAGAAAGGAAGACCTTCCAGAGGGTAATAAAGTCTGCACAGATATTCATTGGCTGCCCCCTCCCCTCTCTGTATGACATTGCCAGTTCCTGCTACCTCCGCAGGGTGCAAAACATCATAATAGACCCCACGACCCTGCACATCACCTGTTTGAATCCTCACTGCCGAACAGACGATACAGGTCAGCAAAAGCATGGACATCTAGACTAAAAAGCAGTTTCTTCCCCACAGCCATCAGATAACTGGACATGTAATAATCCCTCCTTTATGTGCTATATGAGCAATGTAAGTGAGTCAATTTCTTTTCTAGGAAGAACCCTTATGGAAAGTGCAATAACTTTTTACCATGTGCTATATCTAACTACAGTCCATATGCAACTAGTCTAGCTCTTGTATGGAAGATGGAACAGTCAATGTAGCACTTTTTATCAATGTAGCACTTTTTATTTTTTTATTGTATACATCCTTTTTATTTATTCATTTTTATTGTTGTATGCACCAAGTAGAGCTGTGCTCATTATTTTGCTGTATGCTCTGCCTACAAAACAAATAAAGCATTCTCTCTCTCATTCTCTCATCTCACTCAGGCTGCTGACCACAAGTCTTTGTGTTGTTTAATAGTCCTTAAAATAATTAAAACAGTCTAGTGTTGATATACCATAGAGTCTGTATGGTTGATGATGAATATATTTAGTCTCTCTAACTGCAAAATGTCACTATCAGCAACATGTATTCTATTAACAGAAAAAACCCTTTCAAATAAGACAAATTCAAGAGAATAAAAAGTTTCTATGAAATGTCATATAGTTGAGTCAACATCTAAACCAATCAGCTTTTCAATCAGCTGAGAGCCAGGTGGCGCAGCCGGCAGAGCGCAACTGTGCTCTTGATGTTGCAAGATTATCGCCGTCCACTTTTGCATGACGTCAGACCAAGTCGGGCTGGGCTCGGGCACAAATCTAACCAGGATGCATTGCCTGTCGATCGCCAGTGATCAGTTCTGAGCAGAACTGGGTAGGCTCGAACGAGACTAGTTGTCCATCCAAAGAGCTCCTGAGCAGACAGTGTCCCTTTATTTCTAGCACTATCTCTTGTGACCATCGAACAGCAGCAACATTTGCACATTTGCATTGCACATGTGTCATACCTTATAGCTCCCATGGGGTCAAAGGGGGACCATAACCTTTTTAAAAATAGTTTTTAAATCTTTTTTTTTTTTTTTTTGCAATTTGTTAAACATTTCTAGCCAAATTGTTCATTGCCTTTTTCCCATGTTTTGAAAGAAACCATACCAATAAGCTCTGGGTTCACAGATGTAAATGCTTGTGAGAGGCGTCTGAAAACAGAGATGTTGGTTGGTTGGTTGGTTGGTTGGTTGGTTGGTTAATTGGTTGGTTGGAAAAAGGCAATGAGGAAGAAATGGCTCCCAAACTGCAGGTAATCAGAAGATTTGCTAAAAAAATCATCATTTCAAGCACTTTTTCTCAGGTCATTTCCTTGTTTTTTGTTTCCTCACTGATTTTTTAAACCCTTTTTGGGGTATTTTGGGAATTTTTGGGTAATTTCTTCTTAGGTGTCTTATTGCCTTATCCCCGTGTTTTGTTAATGCTAATTTACTCAAGATTCAAAGTTTTAAATACATGACATGATCACTGAAGTGGATTTTCTTTATGGATTGATATGTAGAAATGATTATATATGCAAATATTTCTTTATTCTGAATATTTATTGAGGCATCAACAGTAATGTATGAGGAAAGAGTGAGGGGATCCTTTTAGACCCCCATCAGTACAGTAATATTTCACTGTGAACTGGACTAAATGATGATGACTGATGTGTTCCATTCATGTCTAAACACATACAGCCACAATCAATTCAATACAAACCTGTAAGATTATCACACACACAAACATACTAACCGTTTAACACACTGTACATGGAAGTGCTGATAAGCCCCGCCCCCAAGAACAGTATTTCCAGGAATCCCCCTTTCTGATAGGTCAAGGGATTCCTGGGAAAACTGGACCCCAGGAGAGAGGAGGAGAAACAGAGGAGGTCAGTGAGCTTTTCCTCCTCTGATTTGATCCGGCCATCATTACATCGACATCAGGAGATCCATCGCTTACATGCAAAAGGTCACATTGATTCCATACTTCAAATGTGCACACTGCACGTCTTTTCCACGTCTATATACCCAAATCACTGCTCATATATAACGTCATCTCTTTCAAATGTTTGATGTTGAATTTAATGGTAATTTCTGAAGTCATCTACAAAAATAATTAATAAAAATATAATAAATAAAAATATTTTAAACAATATCAAGAAAATTTGTTAAATTTTCATATTTGTCCCAAATCCTCATTTTGTGACTACTTTTATTTTATTTTTTCTCCTATGTTTTTTTTCAAAAAATGTTACACAGAAGCAATTTCCCTCTGAATTGAAAAATGAGCAAACTTTATTGACATACATCATAGTGTTTCTCTGACAGTGTCCTCCTGTCCTGTGACTTCCTGTTTCAACTCACACTGCCTGTGTGAAGCAGCCCTGGACGTTGTCCCCTGGCTGTCCCCAGATGGGTATTTGTGTCCTGTGTCCCGAGCTACAGTGCTTCATCTCAGACTACCAACTGACCAGAGATGCAGCACTGCACCATGGGCCACAGGGATGGACCAGGACGTCAGCTGGAGACAAACACAGGGACATCAGTCAGTTTACACACAGTGTTACTTTTTGTCTTTTGATTTTACAAGCAGTAAGACATCGGTGCTCCCTCACAGTATAAGTTACATCAATAATCAGAAATGCGCTAATAAGACATTTGCAGAAAGTAATTCTAAGGACACAAATAGATTTTCTTTTTTTCCAATCTGTAGTCCCATTTTCAAAACTCTGAACACAATAAGCACAACAGCTTGGATTGTACCATTAAACATACCATTAACTCTGTTCATGTTATCTTCCAGTGGTGAAATATAAACAAGGTAATTATACTTAATAGATTTATATTTGTAATGAAGATTTCTATTCTGACTTAACTTCATACACATCATGCACACTGTCCTTACAGTTAGCAAAGAGATGAAGAAAAATGACCGACAGTCAGGTGATCCATCATTAGCTGATGTGAAGCGATAGCTAAAGGTTTTTTTTTTAAAAAACTGGGGAACAAACATGGTGACAATTGAATGGCAGCTGATTAAAATGTGAAAAAAATGTGCGAACTGAACTCCCTGTCTTCATTTACAGCTGAGACACAGTTTCGCCATTTTACATTTCTGAAAGGTCAGAAATACCAGTGACGAAAAAGGACCTGAATAACTCTGTGTGTGTGTGTTTGTGAGAGAAATAGAGAGAGAGAGACAGAGAGAGAGAAAGAGAGAGGGAGAGAGGGAGAGAGAGAGAGAGAGAGAGGGAGAGAGAGAGAGGACAGCACAAACATTTTTGTTGGGGAGGGGTAAACAGGAAATGGTTTTAACCCCCAGTGGACCAACATAATACCAACGTCCTGTAATGCTGCTGCTCCCTCTGACATTCCACACATTCAAACTCTCACCAATAATGATTCTGTGTGTGTGTGTGTGTGTGTGTGTGTGTGTGTGTGTGTGTGTGTGTGTGTGTGTGTGCGTGCAGTTTTAGCTGTCTGTTGTTAACATGGCCTTTTTAACAGAATATACAGTATGTCTATCACACAAGCTGATAAACACATTACACATACCAAACATTTTAAAAAATCAGCCTGCTTTCAGCTTTGTGATACAAGAATTTTGAAAAGAGGGCAACAACCTCTGAGTTCCTGGCTAATGCAACACATACTCTGGCTGTAACCCGTCTGAAGGTTGAGGGTTTGTAGGAGTACTCATGGTCAACGCTAAATGGTACACACTTTACAGTTTTCTACCTTAACAGACAAAACATGTAACAGTTTACCTGAGACTCACTCCCTCAATTACTCAATTAAAGGAGGAAGCGCCCGCTAAGCCTCACTCTGTAAATGTATATAATATAATATATAATGTAAAATAATATTAAAGAACATAATTTATGTTTAAATTGATTTTAAAGTAAGCATGAGATGTTATATCACTTATAAATGTAAAAAAAAAAAAAATCACATGAAAGATTTAAAGCTTTTACAGAGGATTATTTTCATTAATATCTGTTCACTGGTATACATGGTGAATCTGAGTGTCAGTGGAAAATGAAATAGAGTTTAAACAGGGCAAATACTGATTTGGTTTGCTAATGTCACGCTCAGGTTATAATGCAATTTGTTGATTATGTTCACAGAATATTAATCTATGGAGGATTTCCACACACTATTTTAAGGAGATACCTATCAAATTGAGGATATTTTGAGTCGCATGACAAAAACATATATTTGAGTATATATTATGTGTTTCAAAGCGTCTCTTTTTCCATTGATATGAGTTAATTGTTGATGAAAAATAAATAATGTCACATTTTTTGTTAAAAAAAGGTCTGTTGAGACCATTTATTGTCATTTTTTGGAGTAGAGATCAATCATTACATTATTTTGTGTGTTTGAAACATATTTGGGTTCTGAATGGGTTAACTTCTCACATTCTGATTTATGCACCACCTTTATTTTTTAGTGCAAAGTATCTTAAATAAAATGATGGTCTGAAATGTGCCAACATCCCATCAGATTTTACCATTCTCAGTTTATTTTTTAAAGCCTAGCAGCTCTAGTTTCATAATAAATACATATTTCAATATTCATATTGTCTTGTGGTATATGGCAGAAATTTAGTGCCAATTTGAACAAACAACAGGGGGGAAGTAACTTGAAATAGAGTAAGTCCCCACACAGCATCTTCAGAGTGATTTCATTGATTTTTTTTATTTTTTTTTTTATTGTATTTTGCAGTGTAAAACATATTTGTTACAGCCATCCAAAACCCTTTGGAGCATTGGAGTTTAAAGAAACTCAGCCCCTGGATGGAACTACACCTTATTAACATATTAGATGTTGGCTTGTCAGTACATTTGTACGAACTGGGTCTCTTAAACTATATTAAAGTGATATAAAACTCTAAAAAAACAGCTAAAGTTATGGACTTAAGAGACTAAGTGGAGGCAAGAGCGTCCTGTAATTTCGGAAGATGACAGACAAAAAGCCTCAGTGAGAACGTCTCTGGATTCAGATCAGATATACATGCTGTATATTATATTGTAGTTAAACGCCTCATGGGCATTCCTTTTACTGAAACCAACACAAGCAGACACTGTGCAGGATCTCACCCAAAGTGAAGACTGTTGGATCTCCATCTCTGATCTCCAACATCTCAACAGAAGCACCTGGTAGAAAATAGAGACACACTTGAAAAAACCTGTTAAAATGTTCTCAGTGGCTTTAACCCTTTGAAACCTGGAGCAACATCACTTTGTAGTGCTGCTTTCACTTTTCACAAGTAGTTAAACCTTTGAACCCTGAGCAAATTGGTACATTTTTTTTAAAGACATGGGGAAAAGGCAATGAGAAACTCAATATATGTTTCTCATATTGCAACACATTGGTAGATGTCATTTTGTTTTTGTTTTGTTTTTTGAATTATCATTTTTCTTTTTAATGGTTTTGTTTATTTTGGGTTCGGTTGTCTATTTTTCAGTCAATTTTCTTGTACTTTTTACTTATTTTTTGCTGATTTAGGGGTAATTTCTTAAGTTGCTCATTGCCTTGTTCCCACGTTTATTTCAGAAATCTGGTCAGTTTTCTTAGGTTTCAAAGGGTTAATGGTATCATAACTGGCACTGTAACAGTTAATGTCTGTTTCGCTGAGTGCATCAAGGAGAGTAAAGACAGAGGGCGAGGAAGAAAAGTGATGTTTTCCAAGAACGCTCTGGCTCTGCTCGCCTGGAAACTCCCAGTCTGCCCATATAAGGCCTGAGCCAGCCTTTTATTTTGGGGATCATGGAAAATGGGATTGCTGCTTTGGATAAACATTCCCTCTTCCAGTCTGTGATCGCTCCCACTGATAGTCTGCCCCCCCCCCCCCCCCCCCCCCCTTCCAGCTGGCTACATTCATTCCCTTTTCTAGTCACAGTGGAGAGAGACTCACTTAAAAGGCAGCAGAGAGAGAGGAGGCCTTTATCTCACTGTGTCCAGCTCCCTCTGCTCTGGGCCCAACAAGTCCATATTAAGAAGAAAGAGTGACTTTCTCTCCCTCACACACATACACACACACTGCACACAGAAATCCACAATCCCACACTGGGTCATATCTGGAGGTCTGTCCGCAGGAAGTGTTGCCCTCATTAAACCAAACCAACAAACAAATCTGCCCTCTCCCAGCCTGTGTGTCTGTGTGCACATATATACTACACACATCTTCAAGCTTTAGGCCTGCAATGGGTTCCAAGTTTTCAGACCAGCCTCGGTTCTTCATCTTCATCCTCATCCTCATCCTCATCCTCATCCACATTACCAGAACTGATTCAAATATACACTGATGCGTGTCATTCTTGTCAGCTGTAATGTCGTGCGTGTACAGACACTTATGGTGTTAGCGTCACCATTTTTGGTCACCCCTCTGTTTGGGTACCTAGCACAGAGCTCTGATACTAAAAGGAGGAGCTAAAAACACTGCAGTCTGTTGATTGGTCAGTAGAGAATCAACTCTCTGTGTTCTCTCTCTGTGACAGGTTTTTCCAGACATTAAACTATAAAAATGAAAGAATGTTTGCAGCCTCTAGCAGCTGCCAACTGAGAGAAAATTATTTTATTCCCTGGGCCAACTGCCAGAAACTTTCAAGGTTGAATATTTACTTTGAGTGCTACTCAGTGCATGAACTGATGACATGAATCCATCAACACACCTTAAATGTCAATGTGACAACTTCAACCCCTACAGCTGTTTTTACTGTCTCCCTTGGATGACAAACATTTTTAGGAATGAGTTTAAGAAAATTATATTAATTTCGACCAGATTTTGTAAATTGTATATATTCTTTGTATATAATTGTATATATTCTACTCTAGTGGAGAGGAGGAAAAACTTGCCATAGTGTCGTTCCTGAGCGCTCCAGCAGCACTAAACCCCTGCTCTTGGTACATGTTTGTAGGGGCTACTTTTGGTTACAAAGTTACTACACCAAAATCTTTTGATAGAAACACAGCTTTAGGCTGCCTAGCTTTGGTTCAAACTGGACTCAACGATGACATCCAAAAAAAGAAAAAGTTGTAAAGGATGGAAAGTGTGAAAAAGTTCATCCCATAGGTCCATTAGTACTGTTAGAGTGAACTTCAGTCTTATTAAATATTATCTGCAAGAGCACAGAGCTCCAGAACAGTTCAGCACAAAGTAAAGAATAAAAAGCTGGTTGAAAACATGACGGCGTGAAGATTTAAGCAGCATCCAGCAGTGGTGCCCCCAGAAATGCTTCACATGGGTATCCACTGAAAATCTTGGGGTGGCACACCAAAACCAAAAGCCATAACATCTATTCCAACTGCACCACTAATCTACAACAGCCTGACAGCATCATTCCATCCAGTCTGCACTGTGTCAGGACGAACCAGTCACCTCTCAGTCCTTGAACAAGCAGAGTGGAGGCTGCACACACCTAAGATTTCTTGATTTCTCAATGAGTGAAACATTCATAATATCTCTCTTTCTGCTGGTAAACAGCGACAAAGTGAGGTTCATCCGGGGGCCCCAGAGCTGAGAAGCGTCCTGGAATCCTTCATCCAGGCATTTCTGATGTCAGAGCAGCTGGTGAGCGGCTGTACGCCCAGCTGCTGCCAGTGGAAGGCTTTCCTTTTCTTCAGTGGAGGAAATGAAAATGTAGAACGCTATCATAGAACATATAGTTGCCACAAGTAGAGGTAACAACTGACCTGAGCTCTGCTGATCCTCTCTGTGGTTAAAACTCCTGCAGCCACAGTCTGTCACAGCTAAAGGATGATTTCACTACAAAACTGTCCAAAGACCGCACAGGAGGGAAACAGTGTGGGATGATGGGAGTCAGCAAAGCCAATACAGAAATACTGACGACTTTACTCAGTAAATAAAACAAACGCTTCAACGTTTTAGTTTACATGTCAGGCCGATAAAGCCGATCTGAGTCGTTGAATCAGGATATGAACGGTCAGTGGATGGACATGTCACCATCCAAGGCCCAGGCTACCAGCCCAGAGTGGGACCATGTGTGTGTGTGTGTGTGTGTGTGTGTGAGTGGGTATGAGTGTGTTTAGACAAGCTGTGATAACAGTCAAAGCCATCTCTCCTGTTGAGCCAAACATTGCCTAATATGGTTTTCTTTCTCTTTCCCCTCGGCTCTGTAAATCACACACACAGGAAGCTCTCTCTCTCTCTCTCTCTCTCTCTCTCTCTCTCTCTCTCTCTAACTCACTCACTCACTCACTCACTCACTCATGCACACACACACACACACACACACACACACACAGCTAAGTGTCGCCTGTGTAATGTGAAATCAGTGTCTTTTTTTTACCAAAAACAAAACAACATTAAGACAGAATGTATGGAGAAAGAACGCACCAAGTACAACACATAAAAGTGATGGTTATAGCGAGTCTTAATGTCAATTACCAAAAATGGCAATGTTGAAGCATGCACTGAATCAAACACTGGAGGCTGATCAGAGCAGCTACAGCAGGGACATGGTAGAGGAGTGATGGGCTCTGATGAGGTTTTAGGGGATGTTGAAAATAAGTTAGTACTGTAAGAAGCTTGGGGGCGCTTTCTGAGCGAAACCCAAAGGGTGTAAAAGGAAATTTATACCATTAAATTAGCATGTATGTGTATATTTTTAAATGCGGGATAAGCTACTAAAAATAGGCAATAGACTCCTTTATTTAAGTGTTAAGTGCTCAATTCTTGGTCACCTGTATGACTGAGAATCTTCACCAACAGATTGATTGCTGATTGTAACCTTCCATATTACTTACAACAGCCAGATATTAGTTGGGGTTATTTTTGTACCAGTGGGAAATGGGCTCGAGTGTTGACAAACAAAATGGTTCCCAGTCTGGAGGCTGGACCCCCGGAGGGGTCTTACAGTAAGAAAATTCTGTGGAGTCAAAAGACAATTAAGAGAAAAAGGACAAATCTAGGGTGGAGAAGGAAAAACATAAACTCTAATAACCCTTTTCCCATAGCCAGTAGAGCAGAGCTGTTTACATGGCTCTGCAGTTGACGAGTATGGCTTTCTGTGTGTAGGGGTTCTTTCGGTGAGTCATGTTTGACATCAGGGACAGGCCGGCTGACAGGTTAGTAAACGGTATACATCACCATGGATGGAGGCCTGTGAAAACTTCACGCTGGTTAAGGGGCTAAAATTAGCGTGCTCACCTGTTTTTTTACAAAAACCATAAACTATTTTTTTATCGCACTTGAATTTTTTTTTTTAACTATAAAACTACTCTGAAGGGAACTGAAGAGGAGCAGTGCAGGAACAAAAAATAAACAGACTTATTAGTCCTAAAATGATCCAAAACTCTTGCTCATAAAATATGGTATGGGGGTTACTTTTTAACCCTTTAAACCTGTATCAACATCACTTTTCCTGTGCTGCATTCAGAAGCCTTTCACAAGCATTTAAACCTTTGAACCCTCAGCACATTGGTTTGATTTCTAGCAAAAACAATAAACTTGCAGGCATGTGTGGGAGTCAGAAAGTGGGGTTTCATTACAGATTTGTGCAAAACTCAAGCAATATTTGTGAAATATATTTTCATTGAGTGATATTCTGCAACTTCTCCTCTAATTATAACAATTCAAAGAGCATGGTAATGGATGTTCAAAACATTAGCAGTTTTATTTCTATTGCAGCCACCACACTAGCCGTCATTATTTCAAGTCCAAGGCTACGTAGGCTTGTTATGGAGCCATAATGGAAAGGCAAGCCCCTTATAGATGGGAGCGGCCACGTATTAAGGATTTCTGGGAGGTGATAGACCACAAATTCACAGAGGAATTGTGGATTCAATAATTCCGGATGATCCGCTCAACTTTTGAGGAGTTATGTGATGCAATAAAACCTCTTGTAGCGCCTGCTGCATCATGCCCGAGGGAGTTTTTTTTTTAAGTTGACATGTTTCCATTAGACATTTTTTATGTACACAACTTAAATTTGAGCAGTTTGAGGGTTAATGGAAGCCCACCTAGTGTTGATTGACTCACTGATGAAATGAAGTGACTCTTTTCCACAAGAAATGAGTGACCAATGCCCCCCCCAAAAAATCAAAAACACTCAGCATGAGGGTTGGTCTTTGGAGGAGTTAATCTCTCCATCTCTTTCTCTCTTTCCTTGCATCCCCCCCCCCCCCCCCCCCCCCCTCCCCCCCCCCCATGTGAAATTGACCGGGGAATCATGTCTCCTGGTCCCAGAGGGGGTTGCTGTGAGTGTGTGTTTGCAGGGGGGTTATGTGAAAGTCCTCCTAACCCAGTGCCCCCAAGACTTGTGACTGCTCAGTCAATAAATATAGCATTTCCTTCTCTCCTCCCTCTGTGCACTTTCTCATGTCCATCCCAGTCATCAGCAGGACAGCAGTTCCTGGCTGCTGGGGGACCACACCACACCACTGGATCTGGGAACAGGGGCCTTCATATGTTACATTAACCTCCCCCGCCCTGTCAGACTCAGCAGCCAGCTGGCGGCCAAAGACTGACTTTAATGCCACTTAAGGGGAAATTTAGTGGGGAAATTAGGATTCAAGGGCATAACTAGTGAACACAGAAACACAGATGCTAGTTAAAGTAATATTTGTACCAGGTTACTCATAGTTGGTTTAACCCTTTAAAAGCTGGATCAACATCACTTTTCTTATGCTGTATTCAGTTGAATTCACAAGAAGGCTTTTTAACTTTTTTCTGAGCAACATTGGTTTGCTTTCTGTAAAAAACATAGGGGGAAACGCAATACAACAACTTGGCGAGAAATGTTGTACAAACTGCATGAAATTGGAGAAAGATGTCCAGAAAACCTTATTTATTGTCATCATAATTATATATTCAAAATTAGACTACAAAATTCTTGTTATTTTTAAGCACTTTTTTTGGATCATTCATGTTTTTGTTTTTTGTTTCTTTCTTTCTTTGTTTTTGTCTTGTACTTTTTTACTTGTTTTGTCAGTTTCTGGAGGTCATGTATCTCTATGTTGCTTATTGCCTTTTCCCCACAGTTTTTAAAGAAATAAAACCAATTTGCTCAGACTTCAAAGGGTTAAATGCGTAATTTACAGAACAAAAAACTTACAGAAAAAAAAAAAAATGAACAAACGTGTGATGCCTTGTTTTACTATCTTTGTGGGGACCAATAGAGTTTTAAAAGAATTTTTCACCCCTTCAGTGATCATTTTTACATCAATAACTCACCACATTACACTGAATTCATAAATATAACATTGCTTTTCTCTAATGTATCTGATAAAGACAAGAATCCAAAAACGGCCAACATTGTTAATGAATGAAGTCATTGGGGACCACATTTAACACCAGCAAAACTTCATTAAAACATACTTTTACAAACTCTCACATAGTTCGAGCAGTATAATCCAAGTCTCATTTATCTTGTCATGTGCACAGTACTTCACAAACACCGTCAGCCCTTTTCAGTGAGGATTAAAAAGCTCATCTATGCTTTCACTTAGTCCCTATTTGAAAGGGCTGATGTCAAGGTAATGCATGTGTTTGTGAAGTACCGAGCATACACTTAAAAAAAGTTCTAACATAAAAAAAAGTTAGTGTCCAGGACAAATTTTTAAGTTGACTGATTTAAAAAGACAAGTTGAATTATTACAACATTACCTCAGCTTGCTTTTTCAAATTCAGTCTGGATTTATGAGACGTGGATCATAATGCACCAGTTGTGTGATTGTTTGCACACAGATGTTTGATATAGTTTTGCTGTTGTTAAAGCTGGAACCCTACTTCTTTAATTCATCGACAATGTTTGCCATTTTTGGATCCTTCACTCACTGTGAAGGTAGGGAACACAGGGTGAGTAACAGATATACAAATGGTCATTTGGGGGTAAAGTATGCCCTTAAAACCATTATAGTGAGGACATTTCTGCACTGCGAGGGCACTTTGGTTCACCCTCACTGCTTCAGAGGACCGTTTACAGGATAAGAATTAGTTAAAACAGGAGAAGTGTGTGCGTGTGTGTGTGTGTGTGCGTGCGAGAGTGTGTGTGTGTGTGTGTGTGCGCGTGTGTGTGTGTGTGTGTGTGTGTGTGTGTGTTGCTCCTACCTGGTCTGTTTCTTCAACACCTCCTGGTTGTCCTTGTCCTTCATCAGACAAAAATATGGCATTAAGAACAAGTGAAAACTGCATTTTGATGTAACCTTAAAATGAGTGAAGTGATCCAGCTGCTGTATGGTCACACTGTTGTTCTCAGTGAGCACTGCTGCATCTGGTGTGTCTCAGTGACACACACTGAACCAGACAGTGAGGGGATCCCTTCAAACCTTTATAGCAACACAAAATCTGGCTTACTGCCCAACTCAATTGTCCAATTTTCTAAAACTTTTTTGGGAGAATAATTTATTACCTTTCTACTGTCTTTTAAATTTTATTTCACAATTTCTATGATTTTTTCAAGAATGCTAGTTTTATGATTAGTGTTTTTGGAGGATTTGTGATTTGTGATTTGTCATACTTGTAACTTTTTATGTGCTGTATTGTATATTATCTGATTGTCTCCACCTGACTGTCTCTCAATAAGCAGACCATAATCACCTGACAGATGAATGTGTTTGTTTCTTTATGTTGCTCACTCTGCTTTGTGATGATGATTTGAAAATGTCTGACAGCGATCTCTATTAGATTGACACATTGCACAATCAGCATTTACTGGGAGCTTTTAATACAGTGTGTTGATCTTTTGTTTAACTCTTGCCTCTGCAAACCTTTAACAGCCATACCAGACTTAACTCTTCATTATATGTGCTTTGCGTGATAACTGAGCATTTTTGCTGTGGTGTTTTACACTGATGAAGGCTTTTTTCTGACCCTCCACATTTCTTTTGTTTTGCACTCATCCACTATGATCTAAAAATGAAAATAAAACTTGCTTGAGTTTAAGTCATTCATCCCAACACACTGTGTGATACCAGTGATTGCTGTATGTCACACTGTGTGAGAGAGGTTTAATAAAAACTTTAAAGACATTAGTTTGGAGGCAGGTCAGACTGGGTGACAAATGTCTACTAAATCCTGTAACTTAAAAATAAAAATAAAATAAATAAAATACACGTTAATAAAAAAAAAAAATAGCAAGCTGAGACAGCTCATTCGCTCACTTCATCTGCTGAAGACTACAGGAACAAAAACAAGCTTTTTTCTTGTTCAGATAAAGCTTGCAACAAAGATAACTACATATTAATATCTATGAGACAATAGCCGCTTGTAGAGTTAGCACTGGCTGCAGCATTGTGTCATTGGTTCATTGGCTGTGTTCTACACCTGAGTCTCAGCAGAGTCACATCTCCGTCTGAACCTAATGTCGCCATCAGTGGATGTGTTTTACAGTGAGCTCTGGGGACACTGTTTTGGACTGACAGCCAAATATTTCACCATTGTTGTGTGATTTTGGGACCGCCAAAACCACACAGTGTGAAGCGCCTTTATTTGACATCAAGTCCGCTGTCATATGATGTCATGGCTCTGTAATGCTGTGCAGACATTTCTAAAGCATTTGCAAAACCAGACTCTGACAACATCCAACATGAGGACACAATGTGGATTGTGATGGATGACCTGTGTCAAGCAAGTTTCAGATGGCTGCCTGGGTGACAGAAAAACACATTCAAATAAAACAAAACATGGCATGTTTTAACCCTTTGAAACCTGGAGTGACGTCACTTTTCTTGTAGTGCTTTTAGACAGCTTTCACGTGTATTTAAACCTTTGAGCCCTGAACAAACTGATTTGATTTTTTTTGAACATAGGAATAAAGGCAATGAGCAAGTAAGAAATGTCCCACATATTGCATAAAAATTACTTGATTCAGTATTTTTTTTAAGCTAGGAAAAAAATTCCAGAGTAATATTTAAAGTAATCATAATTGTATAATCAAAACCAATTTTTAGAAACATCATGATTTTTAGGCAGTTTTCCCTTGGTTTTTTTTTCTTTTCCATTTTGACTTTTTTTTGTCCACTAATTTTCAGGTTATTTTTCTTGTACGTTTAAACTAATTTCATGCTAATTCCTGGGTCATCTCTTCAAGTTGCTCATTGCCTGTTTTTTCCCGAAGTGTTGTAAAACACAGGTGAGAGTAGTGTGTGGACATACCTGAGTGAGTGATGTGCTGCAGGTCAGCTGAGGTGCTGCTGGGGTCCTTCTGCAGCAGCCGGCTACTTCACTGCTTCTCTGCTGGGCTCAGGAGCTTTCTTGAGGTCTGTCATCTCCACTTGCAGGTTACTTGGTGTTCTGGGTGAAATGAATTAGCTCTTGTGTGACTGCTCTAACAGAAGGCTGCTTTGCAGTAGTGCTGAAGTTGAGGAGTGAGTTTACCCGCTGGCTTAAACTTCACAGTGAGCTGAAGTTCAAATCACACTGAACTGGGATTGCTCATCAGTGTGGGACACCCTGTGCTCTGTGCGTGTGTGTGTGTGTATGTGTGTGTCTCGCTCTTATGAGGCAGATGGACTGCCAAGCCATGCATTCCACTGTTACCTTGTATGGTCAGTGGGGGGCGGGCCTTACACCAGGGAATGGCCCCTCAAAACATGACTGATTGGCTGATGTCAGAGGAACCAAGAAGTGACCTGTAAAGACTGCCTGGGAAAGATGGAGGGACAGGAGAGACAGAGGGCTAAACAGAGAAGAGGAGGGGGTGAGAAAGAGGGAAAGAAAGGGGCAGACTGTGGTGTGGAGGAGGAGGAGATGAGACAGAGGCTGAGAGACAAAGGGGATGTGAGGAGGGGAGGGGAGAAGGAAGAGGGGAGGGAAGAAATGGGAAAAGAAGGGAAGAAGGGGAGAAAGAGTGAACAGAAAAATGGAAAAAGAAGTGTGTGTGTGTGTGTGTGTGTGTGTGCCTCTGTGCACATTTGCGTGTGTGTGTGTGTTGGGGGATGGATTTTCCTCAGTGAATGAAAAAAGTGTTTGACAATTTTCATATTTCTTCTAAATTTGGGCTTTTTTCTGTATCAGGCGGTGGACTGAACTGGACAGCAAACTGAAATACCATGTGGAACTTATTACATTGCACAGAGACACACACACAGACAGAGAGACAGAGAGAGAGAGGGACAGAGACAGAGAGAGAGAGAGAGAGAAAGACTATCAGGCAGATGGCATAGAGAGACTAACAGACAGAGAGAGAGAGAGAGAGAGAGGACAGACAGAAAGACTAACAGACAGACAGACAGACAGTGGAAGGACAAGGATAGGCAGATAGAGAGAAGGAGAGAGACAGGCAGACAAAAGGAAATTTTGGTCACATGGTATGCACCCCAACAATCAGGCCACAGTGGTGCCCCGGCTTTTTTTTATGCTTCAGCGTCAGTGATAGCCGAGTCCAGAGAGATTGAGACATAACTGGTAGTCCGCACAGCTGTCCATCTGTCCATTTGTCCGCTTATCCTTGTAAACGCAATATCTCAAGAACACCATAAGTGAATTTCTTTTAATTTTATACAAATGTCCACTTGGACTCAACTGATTAGATTTTTTGGTCAAAGGTCAAAGGGCGAGGTCACGATAACCTTGCATTTATCTCACTCTTGTGAAAGTGATTTCTCAAGAACACCTTGAGGGAATTTCATCAAATTTAACACAAACACGGTTAATCACTTGGATGCAACAATGAGATGATTAGAATTTTGTGTACAAAGGTCACGTCTCTTGTCGTGAGCACAATATCTAAAGATGGCCTCCGAGGAATTTCATCAAATTTGGCACAAATGTCCACTTGGACTCAAGAATGAACTTATTCAAACATAGAGGTCAAAGGCCGGTGACCTTGACCTCTGATTAAAAAATTGTTTCTCAGTACATTTTCATGCACAGTGAGGTGAAGCTTAATCTATAGCTCCATTAGACCATTTAATTGAACTTGCCTTGTCTCAATATCCAAGCAGCAGAGAGAATCCATTTATTGGCGCAAGTATGTCTGACTCCACCACAGAAGGCAGAGATATGTCCCCTTTTAGCTGGTGGCTATTGGACCTTCCTCTAGTAGATCTATTATGTCACATACCAAACAAGTTAACAAGCGGCAGGTTGCATGTCCAATGGTGAAAACAGGGATAACTTTTCAGCATTGTATATTTTGTATGTACTTTAAGCTTTAGTTGATACTTTCGTTTTGTGTTGTTTTCTTCGTTATAAGAATATACGCTGTTTGACTTCTCGGTCAAAGCCTGGCACGGGAACTATGGAGCATGCACAAATTACCTAGGAAAGTTCAGGTCCAGATGCATATACATGAAAGAGTAATCGACCCCCAAACACATTATCTAGGTGTGTTAGTGTGATTTCAAGAAACTGGACTTAGTCCAATTTCAGTTGGACTAACATGTTCACAAGTGTTTTAAAATTTGGTCAGTCTAACACAAAAATTTGACTTTTTCTAACATCATGTAAATGAACTGAGTGTGAAAAAGTCTTTTGGTGCCCAATGGCATCACCTGATGAACTCATAGGTTGTAATTTCACTGTTCGACCACAACAAAAATTGGCTTCAAAGCCTGGTGCACTCCCTAGCGGACTGGCACAAGCTTCAAAAGTTGTCAAAGATTGATATCATACACTCATTTGCATATTTGTAACATCATTGCGCATTGGGTGCAGGGAGGGAGAGATCAAAAGATCCCATAGAAACAGGAAAACAGAGAAATCTATCCCACTGCAGGAGCTTACATAGTATGTTTCAGTATGATGGTGCATGTTCTTATTCTCTGACAGAAATTGAAGTATTTTACATTACATTGAATTTGATTCAACAAGAAAAATCTTCAGTAAAGCATTTGAATGGCATGAGGTAAAATTGCTGTTTCTATCAAATAAGCCTGGTGATTGTGGATGGCAGCATCAAAAGATATTTAGCCACATAAAAATAGGACTATCCAAAAAAAATGATATGATGAGAGTAGAGTCTGTCTATAAGTGTGCTTCATTATCCCCATTAATACTGCCATCCAGAAATATGGACAGTTAAGAAGCAGCAGCCGACAATGAGAGAAGATGCCAAAAACACTAAATTACAGAGAGTGCCTGTCAGCTCTGCTCTGATTGGCCCAATCCGATCGTCTCCACCTGACTGTCTCTCAATCAAGCAGATCATAATCACCTGACAGATGAATGTGTTTGTTTCTTTATGTTGCTCGCTCTGCTTTGTGATTATGATTTGAAAATGTCTGACGACGATCTCTATTACAATCACAAGTTAAAGGGGCTGATGGGATCACATTCCACATTTCGCTGGAGTTATACCTTGTATAATTCAATGTGAGAAATAATTGATTATTTATACTGTCGATGCAAATAAGGCTGGGAGCTGCTGTAACAAAACAATTTCCCTGTGAGGGAAATTGTTTTGTTACAGCAGCAAATAAGAGAACAGCATCTGAATAAGATATACATTAAAAAGGAAAAATAATGCAAATATATATATATATAAAAAGGAAGGCACTTAACATAGAATGAAATAGAATAGAATAGATAAAATAATTCTTTTTTCTATGTTAAGTGCCAAAACTTTACTGTGTCTACTTGTTTAACATCACAGCCTGTGATCCAGAGAGGAGCTTATGATGCTGTCAGTGTTTTAAATGTCTTTTTTTGGTTGAAATATTTGAATATATTGTACTTATCGGTGCTTTATACTTCATGTCTTAATTTATTCATTGTATTGTTATTTCTTTTTTAATGATTTTGAATCTACTGCATATCCGCCATATCCGATGTTTACATTGTCCCTCATCTCTACATGTAAGCAATAATGCTCATATTCATATCATTTTTTTAACTCATTCAAAGTGCGTCATCTATGTTTAAAAACCTTGCCCAGGACAATCCTGTAAAAGAAATGTTGTTGCTTAAAATCAGCATTTCTGTTTGTTAATCCTTTGAAACGTAAGCAAATTAGCCTGATTTCGTTCAAAGACATGGAAAAAGGCAATGAACAACTTGAAAATAAGCAAGAAATTAGTGAAAAGTTACCAGAAAATTACCTGAAAAATAGCACAAAAACAACATTCCTTTTGTGACAGAACTATAAATTTGATGATATAATAATTAGAACTATATTTATCTGGACAATTTTCTCTAGTTCTAAAAAAAATCTCTCATTCTCTCTATGTTTTTTTTAACCTACTACAAATGTAATGCATTCTGCAGGACATTTTTTGCCGAATTGCTAATTTCCTTTTGCCCCATGTTTTTGAAAGAAATCAAACTGATTTTCTAAGGTTTCACAAGGTTTTGCTTGTGAAAGGTGTCTTGATTGAGCCCAAGAAAAGCGATGTCGAGCCAAGTTTCAAAGGGTTAAAATAGATGTGTAACAAAGATCATCAAGTTGTGTGTGTGTAAGAGAGGAGGGGGCAGGTATGAACCAGACTCAAACTCTCCTCTCTGTCTCTTCTGTCTCGTGTCTTAATAAGGTAATGTTTGGAGATAGTTCACTGTTTACAGCAAGACTGGGCTATTAGTGATGGCTACCAAGCATGGACACACACATGCGCACGCGCGCACACACACACTTACATTAGCCTTCACCAAATGTACGATGAGTCCATGTCAGCAGTAAATCTTATATAAATGGCCCAGATAGTGTTTGCAGTCTTTCCCTCATATGGAGACGAGTCCTGCCCACTAAACTCTATAAACTCAGTAAACATCTACTCATCCGCTACATGCAGAGAAAAAGACAAAAAAACTTGGAATGGATGAGGGGTAAGGAGAGTTAAACAACAAAATTTGTGTTAATTTGTGTTTGTTGTTATTTTTAGGAGAACCAAAAAACAGAAAACAGACTGTCTGAACTGAGGCTTCCAGGCTGAGCTTCCTCTCTGGCTGTGTGATGCTTCCAGCAATGATGCTCAGCAGAGAAAGGTAATGGGGCCATGACAGGTTCTCAGATCTGCTGGTGGATGGATGCAGCCTGAGAGGAAGGACTGGACCAAGACATGCCTGAAGTTGATTTGCTTGCTCACCAAGTCCACTTGGTACAACACATTCTCATCACAAGTTGTCACATATTGCCGCTTAGTCAGTGGACCTCCATGTCTACATACATACACACGAATCTACATATCTACATATTTAGCTCTTGGTATACTTCTGCTGTTGACGTTCTGGGCTGCTGCCACCGATGTCGGGATGTCAACAAAAGCACATGGTGGGATTAGGCTACAATAAAACATATGGTTATGTTAAGGCAACAACAGCACATAACAACCAACACCAGGACATCAACAAAAGCACATGCAGACACAGATGGTTAGGATCAGGGGAAGGAGCCACATGATAAAGTACAGAAAAAAAACATCACATTCAGACGGGAAGCAAAAACAGAACTCTCGCATGAAAGTTTGTTGGATCATCTATTGCCCCTCCTGTCAACCTTTGTGCTTTGTCCTTTATGTTATGTCATTATCAGCAGTGTTTTAATCTGATACCGTCCAGCGGCCTATCATGTGCACATGACAGGCTCCATCCAGCCACTAGCAGATTAAAACCATCTCAAAGTGTGGACAGAAAGCTGAGATTGTAAATGTCATCATTTGTTGAACATTTAAGATGTTCAGAACACACATTAAGATACACAAGGCCTCTATGATTTCTCTGTCCTGATGTCATCAGTGTACCTCCTCCAAGTAATGAAGTGAAAGAGATCCTTCCTAAAAAATGCAGCTCTGTGAAAAAACCATATCCAAGCCCACTGATATTTCTCCATTTGAGCAGAAAGAGATCTTTTTGTAATGTCACATTGGGTAAAACTAGTTCAGCCGAACACGTACGGCAAGAATGAGAGAGAGAGAAGAAATGGAGGTGCAACATGCTATACAGTGTTCTGTGATTACAGCATGTTCATTCAGAGCATGTTTACAGACACCTGTGACCTTCAACTGTTATCTTTCTTTCCTCCAATCAATATATGACATTGATTTTTACAATGAAATGATCATCTGACTAATAGAAACATCAGCTGTGAGGCCGTGTTGTGCAGAGACAGTGAGGACCCGACAACAGCTGTTTAGTGTCACAGGAAGTCCACTGGAGCAGCAGGAGGCTGTGGGCAGTTTCACTCTGTTTACACTGACTGACAGCAGCAGGAGGACTATTCACTGGAACAGTGTGTGTGTGTGTGTGTGTGTGTGTGTGTGAGACACAGAGACTGAGACTCAATCTTGCTGTACTCCTCTACAACTTGTCAAAGCAGGAAGAGCAGAGATTAGTGGAGCCAGAATTAGAACAGAGTGTGCAGGTAGATGTGCCGTGTCTCCGTGGCTGCGTGTCTCTGCTTTGTGTCAGCTCCACTCTGCTCTGTACTTAATCATCAGCACTAGGCTCAGAACAACTTTAAACATGGAGGCTTCAGCTGTTTGACTTTTAATCACTCAATAATGTCTCAATCAGGGAAGATATCAAAAATGAAAAAGGATGCAGAAGTTTGATTTGATATGAAGACATTGGTTAGATTACGTTGATTTAAAGGTCCAGTATGTGGGATTTAGTGGCATCTAGTGGTGAGGTTGCAGATTGCAACCAACTTTTCCCATGAGTCAAGCCAGCCCGTTTTGATTCCGAACTCATGAAATACCACAGCTTTAACAGAGCTTTTGTTTGTTATTACATGCCAGTGGATGGCTGAACAGTACCTGCTATGTATGCGTAATACACAGACTGGTGGCATAGGCCAGACAGAACCTATCGCGTCAGCATGATATATGTCAGGACAGCGTTAGATTGAAACGCTGCCTGTAAAGATGTAATATAAGGAGTGTGAGGGTGTGCGCTTTCTGTTTATCTACACCTTCCTTCTTTCTACACCTTGCCATGTTGCTCCTGCCCTTAATCCTAACCATCCATGGCAGCGTGTGTTTGTTCATGTCTCGGTGTTGGTTGCCATGTGCTTTTGTTGCCTAAGCATAACCATGTGCAGTTTCATCTCACCATGTGCTTGTGTTAAAAATAACAGTAGTGGCATTCTGGAACGTCAACAGCAGACACAGAAGGATACCTAAGCTGTGTCTAGTGTGTTCACCATGTAGTGGTGTCCGAATTCTCTGCTGTTAATTTCACTACATAGTGCACTATAAATTGCCCACAATGCACAGCAAATTTGAGTGTACATACAATATACACTACATTCAACTCCCGTCTACCCCATGCAATGCGGTCGTGTTTTCCCGTGGGAAAAAAATTCCAACGTAGTGTCCGAAATCTCGTTTGGTTATTCCCTATATAGTGCACTATTTAATAAACACTACACAGTGAATAGTGAGTAAGTGACTAAGGGGATGGTTTCGAACACAGCTCTAGAGTGTGATATGTGGACGCAGAAGTCCACAGCAAAGCGGCAACATGTGATGACTTGGGATGAGAACGTGTTGGCCAAGCATGTAGGAGAGCCAACTAAAAAAGTCAAATGCCCGATTTTAGAGTTAGCATTTGGTGTGTCTGTTCTGGGCTGCTGTAGAACAACATGGCAGTGCAACACGGCAGGCTTCGCAGAAGAAAACAGGCTTCCTGGAAGGGAAATAACGATACAGCAGCCAGTCAGAGTTCCCCTGAGGGCTGCACTATGAAGCAGGGGAGAAACAATGGGAACTTATGGGTTAACTGTGTTTTTTAAAACTATGAAGCTGGATCTCTTTTTAAACAGTTAACTACCAGAGCAGGTTAACTTCAGGGTTTCGGAACGCTACCTGTCAACATACTGACCTCTAACCAGTCACATCCCAGGGGAACAATATCTTGACATGGACAAAAGTCCGGAGTGACTTTTTATAGGTCAGTAGAATCATTTTATCTTTGCAGGTTTCCACTGGTTTTAAATTAGGGCTTCTAACAAACACAGATTATTTACAACTTCAAAACACACGCTAATGATTTTAGCTGCTTTTTAAATTATGTTGAGTTGAGTTTATCCCTGGAGTGACAGCTGACAGTGCGACATCTCTGATTCGTCACTGCAGCTCAGTATAACATAAGACACCTGTGTGATGATCACTGGAAATAAAAAAGAAAGAACAAAAGTTTTTTTTCAATTTATTTTTCAATATGTGAAATAGTCTTGTTTTTTCATTATAAACATATAAACACCATGGAAGCACATCGCCATCCATGACATCTGTACAGTTGTCAATACACAAACAGAAGGCTGGACTCGCATCATATCAGTCCATTCACCCTGCAAAAAGAATTTTCAGTTCTTTTAATAGTGAACATTCACCATTCGTTCACCTTTCTCAACTCTAAATCTTTTCCATATTTGAGGAATACCCACAACCTGCATCTAGACGATCCGCTTTATCCACTGCTGCACCGTCCTACAGGGCAAGGCTGAGCAACACTGTACATCACCGATGCAATCCTCTGTAAGACAACCAATTGGATTCATTCAAGAAGTGAGAGGAAAAAGTAATGCAGCACCTTTTGGGGGCAGGAATCTGTAGCAGTGAAGATAAATCCTGAAAAAAAAAATCAGTTTGAAGGTTCAGTTTGTGTCATTCCTCTTAGACACAAGAGGTAAAGGGCTGACCTTAAACACTTCAGAGCTATAAGTATCTCCATCTGTCAGAATACATACAATTCAATCTAGCAGTCTGATGTACTCTGTGAAGGCCAACACATTACAACATTGTGTGTTAAAGACTAGATTGAGAAATTTGTTGTCTCTGATGCTCTACTGTCACAATATCTCCACTTTGAGAAATGTCTGTCAGATAGTCGTCAGCTGTATGCCAGTGATTTATAATGTATGAATGCACATAAACAACACCGAACCATCCTTTTTTTGATTCTGTAGGGGGATGGGAATAAGAAGAAAAAGTAGAAAAATGAGAACAAAGTCAGATGTCTTGAAGCAAATTTTCCCACATAGTCCTGGTCCTCACCTTTTTAAAACTTGCAATGGATCAAAAAGGAACACGACAAAAACAAAGTGTCAAGAACAAAATATAGCCACATTATTTGCTGTACCAAGCCAGGAAGACATGTTTAGTGGCCAGATGATACATGAATAGTACTTTTACAATGAAACATTCACACTGTGAGTGGACAGGGCTGAAATCCAGTATCACAGCTTTGAAAAGCACTTCAACACCACTGTGGTTTCCTGTGGTCACACTCTCTATGACAGTGTGCACATTCAGTATGTCTGTGTGTGCACAGTTGTACATTTGTCTCTAATACACACAGATCTCACAGTTCTGCCAGGTCGCCAAAACAAACTGTTGGCATTGTACTTTTCTGCAAACCACAAATACATTATAATCACACGTTTCATATGCATAATAACATTTTTAACATGATGTTGTTTATGAGCTGAATTTGTCATTTGGAGTTGGAAGTGATGGTGAATGGTGTTACCCTGGCCAGATGCCTGCCAAGATGCAGACAAGGCTTAGGCATTATCACAGTATTATGGTTTATCAGGGTATTTAAGAATCCCCAAAGTATGTTTTTCAAAATACAGATGCTCCTCCTTCTATTTAACTCATTGTATGTAGTGCACAGCACGCACCAACAGAGCTCAGTCTCTACTGGTGGAAGAGACAGCTGAGCTGAAAGACACAATGACACAGAGTGGTGGAGGGAGAAATTACAGGACTGTAAACTGCCGGCCGTCAGCAGGCAGAGAGAGACTGTGGCGAATAACGACATGTTTTTAACACCTGACTTAGTGAAATAATTATTTATTTGGACCAAACCAGAGCTGATGATTGTTGGAACAGTGGACTTATTAACTAGATTATGAACAAGAGGAACCAAGATGGTTTGAGTGGGTTTTATTTTGTGTTTGTTGAGACTGAATGAAGTATTTTTTATGATGAGTTAACAAGACAATTAAGCCTCATCAGTCATTTGTGACAGAGAGAGTTGGATTCAAAAGGTGTACAGTTGTATTTCCCTTTTAAATAAAGAGAACAGGTGGCTGTCTGGTAGCTCAGTGGATAGTACGGGTGCCCCACGTGCAGAGGCAATGTCTTTGCTGCAGTGGCCACAGGTTCACTTCCAGCTTGTAGTCCTTTGCTTCATGTCATCCCCCGTCATTTCCTTTCTTTCCTGACTAACAAAGGAAAAACACCACCCCCAATATCAAAGACAATAGGTGTGAGAATCATTACTTTTTTCATATATTTATTAGTCTGAAAAGCTTAAGCAGGGATAGTACCCCTTAATCCAAGTGTTTCAAGCCAAAACATGATCTTTTTCTAACCACAACTATAACATGCAAAGATAACAGACCTGGTGTTTGCAGAAATCTACAATGCCAACATTTTTTCAGGGTATGGGTTTGCCCAGTTTTTTATGATGGTGATGATAGAGAGGAAGGCTGCTGAATAAGCTTCGGTTGTGCTCATTCTTATAGTTTTAAACATGTGAGACCAGGGCTGAACTATTCAACCAAAAGCATGTTTTCGGTCATTTGGAAAGGTCAGAACTGCAGCAGTTCTGTTGGCTCCCATAATGCTGCTCAGTCAGCGGTAACTTTAGCATCTCAACATAACAAAGCCATGTAAAGCATGTTGGATTTGTATGGGAGGTTTGTGATTTTTATGCGGTTTGGGGCACGCTGTCAACGTATCCATTATTTTCAACAGGAGTTTCCTTGCAGCAGGGCTTTCTCTCTGTATCCCAAATCCTTAACATGCAAAGAGGACTGATACTTTATATGAAAATCAGCTGCAGGGAATAATCTGCAACTGTTCTTTATGGACTCAACATATTTTTGTTTCTTCACCATTTGGTGTTTGCTGAGGTAAAATGCAAAGCTAAGACACATACTGTCAACCATCCAGAGCTACCAGCTCTTCTGCACATGAAAAGAAACAAAAAACCCTCCAAAGAACACTCTTCAAACTGAATCAAGGAGATTCAGAAAGATTTTCTTTGACATTTCTGTCTAAGGCCATTTCTGTCTGTGACTGGTCTTGTGTGATACAGAGGTAGGCGGACTGTGGCAGTGGACAGGTGAGAGATCAGACCATCACTACAGCAGAGTGCTTCTCTGCGTCATAGAAGACACGCGGCTGAAAACACTCCCTGTGCAGCCAGCTGGGCTTATGCTCTTAATAATCGCTTTTACTTGAAACAGGACTATTAGGGACAGGCCTTAATTTCTAACTACATCATGATCATTTTTTACTGACTAAATGGAAATGTATGTCCTGAATTTACCATTTAAGCCATAACTTTCACCATCTCAATATTTGTCTTTTTCTCTGCTTTTATTTGAGAATTAATGCTTCTAAGGTGCTCATACATGCTTTAACACCTTGCTTATATAATAACAAATACAGCCTTAGACTATGTTGTGACCGTCATCCCAACAGACCTGACATCTCTATGTCTTGTTCCCAAATAAAACCATGAAAAGCATACTGAGTGAGAAGCTCGGGCAGTGCTGCAGCAGGTCTCCTGATGGGATGGACAGAGGAGTGTGTGTGGTCTTCAGATGTAGTCATCATCAACAGGTTCTCCTGGTGTGTCACAGTGATGGAGGAACAGGACCACCACTCTCTGAAACACTCCTCTTTTGCTCTGTCGGCGCTCCGAGATCTCTTCGCCGATGGTCTCCATGCAGATGTCGGCTGACAGCTGGCCTTTCCGTCGCGGTGCGTAGATGGTGGCTGACACACGAAACAACAGAGAGGAAAACATTTCAAGCACATATATGATCACACTTTATCTTTGTCTGTTACAAGGACAAATAACCTATCACTAAGCCCCGCCCCTTTAGCTCACTGAGACAAGCAGTCGGCACTTTGCCAAAACTAACCATGGCAGCTGTCAGTGTCAAAGACATATCCAAAGATGCTATACAGAACTTTTGGGGACATAAGCTCCTTATTTCACACAGAGGCCATCAGACGGGTCCTCACTGTGCCGTAGTGTTAGCATTAGCCAGCCTTTGCTTTCTTTATAACATTACAGCTAAGCTAACGTTAATGCTTTCAGTTGGGTAGGCTTAAACCACAACCTTTTGCTACAGTTAACACTGATGACCGACTGTCAAATAACAAAAATAGTGAGACTAAGATGAACAGATGACATGATGAGCTAATGTTACGAAGCTTAAGTTGGCCATAATGTTAGCGGCTATTAGCTAACTTAAGCTAACATTACCTCGCAAAGTTTGCTGCAAAGTGACGTTATACACAGTGTTGCCGACATAATGCATGAGGTTATGTATACTTGTCACTGCAGCAAATGTTGCTTACACTGTGTTGCCTTACTTTAGAACAAATGTAGACATTCTGGTTTGTCTTCTTTACATTGAGCTGACTGTGTGGTCCGTCACACAGCTGAATCCAAAGGAGACACTTTGCTCTGTGTATGTGAGGTTTAGGGAACGGGATAAAATACACTCCACTGTCTAATCTCTCAGGATAAGTCCTATCAGCGTTGCATTTCCCCATGCACATCATTTGTCCATTTTTTAAGTTATAACTGCATACATTTAAATAAAACCGCAGGAAAATCTGATACTTTTTTAATGGAGGTCTACAAGCAGGATGTCCGAATGCTTTCTGTAGCTGCACAAAATGTGATTGGCTCATGGCGTTCGAAGGCAGAGTTTAGTGATAGGTCAGTTGTCAGGATTGGTAAATACAAAGGCTGTCAGTTACATGTATATCACAATGCCATTAAGGCCTGTACAGAGCATGTTATTGTGTTCTTTAATTGCGTAAATGGCGGGCGATCCTGGCTGAGTCTTAAGGCTAAAGCAATGATACTGGTATCATATGAAACTAAAAGACCAGAAGATCCACTGACACTAATTAACCAGCTTTTCAGGAAGGGGGCTGGGTAACGATCCAAAGTTACCAATTTTATTTTGGCAAGGAAAAAAAACATGTCCATTTCACAGGGGTCCCTTGACCTCTGACCTCCAGAAATCTGAATGAAAATTGGCTCTGTTGGTACCCATGAGTCTCCCCTTTACAGTCACACTGCCTTTATGCAGTTTGGGGCAAAAACATGCAAAACAGCTTTTTGCATGCAGTATAAATGTATTACTTGGCATATTATACTTTTCTGCATATTGGAGACCCTAAGCAGTCATCCACACCAAGCTCCATAACTATAACCATAACTATAACCACAACAATGTGAGCATCCACACTGATGAATAATTAAGCAATATCACACGAGAGGAGTGATACTAAACAAAACACAACCTCGAGTGTGATATTTCTTTTATACAACAGCTCTACAAGCGTCTTTCATTTGTTGATAGTAACAAGCAACAACAGATAATGATTTGTTTGTTTATATAATGATTTTTTTGGCTCCGCCGACACAAATAGTTCCGCAACCGCTGGATGCGACAGCTGTTGCCTAGCAACACATAAACATTTTCCTGCACGCTGCTTGCTAATCCGTGTTAGCTAGGTCTTCATGTTATGCACAGAGCAGCTGCTCAGTATCATGAACATTTATCTCTGTGTTTTCAGTGAAATCAGAGTCTGTTAACAGACACTTTGGTGGCCTGTGTGATTCAGATGAGCTAGTTAGATCAGACAGATCGTTGCTGCAGTGTGTGTCCGCTCGTTGCTGTGATCTCTGTTACCTCGAGCACCGTATCAGACAGCATGTGTTTGTCGGTGTCTCAGGCTGCGATTTGTGTCAGACGAGTGTGTCCCTGTCTCACTACACATCCATCCAGCTGGTTTACTCCTACTCCTTTTAGTAATTCCAATGCTACATGAACAGCGCCAACTAGCTGTTTGAACCTATGCTTACACCGTACTACAAACATATCCCACTTTCACTCTTACACTAATTAACGGATTTTGAATGGCCATGACGTGGAGTGATACATGCATAGTTAAAAGTTAACAGTTCCAATGATGTTGTACTCCTATATCAGCACTTGTGGAATTCCTCTTGACCAATCAAATTGCTTGGTCGGAACTAACTGTTGTATAACGTTCTGTAAATAGTGGCACAAAGCATACGCTACACACTCCACAAAAATGGATGTTGATGAGCTTCTGCTGTACGCTGTGAGGAGGTTGAGGAGAAACAAACAGAAAACTAGAAGGATATGGCTTCACCAAATTCTTCAAAGACGACAGGAAGTATCAAGCACTCTGTTAGGAGAGCTGTCGTCTTTTGAGGACAACTTTCAATCGTCCATTTGTTTGAGTCAACATCAGTTTGCAGACATTGTGGTGATGATAAATGACGACATCAGTAAAGACAAAACCAACTTCCCATCCCATCGATGCCAGAGAGTATTTGGCTGCATGTCTCAGGAAAAATGACTTTTTTTGTGTCATCTGGGAATAACAAGCTTTCCTCCTAAATCTACTTGCATTTCCCAATCACAAACTCCATCCAGGCGACCACACCCCTGCCTCCTCCCTAACTTACTGCCTCTATGTTTCTCCCCCTCACGTACAAACTGGATATCTAGACTCTCTTTTTTAAAACCTCCTGAATTCACGTGTCGTCTTCTCACCTCAATACCTGCAGCTAAGCTTCTCAGCACCTGATTATGTCTCCAAGTATATCGGCCCTGTGATAAAATAATTTTGTAGCTTGACAAAATATGTCTTAAAGTTGCAGCACCTGAACACAATGGGATGGGTCACAATTTACCCAGAGCTTCAAGTTCTGGGGGGTTGGCAACACATCATATGTAGCCCCTATCAGAAATCTAATGCAGCTCTCCTCCATACTCCACAGGTCCCTCCAGCTAAGCTTCCTCCTCTCTACACTTTCTCACTTCAACCACGGACCCTGCTTAGCCTGAGTCACTGCCTTAGCACCCCTTACAGTCTCCTCCTGCCTACCTACCTGTTCCACTACCAGTTTTCTTCTATCCTTGGAGCCTGCTGTATTCCACACAGGTTTGCCTGGCCCAAGCCCCAAGCCTCCCCAGCCAAACTGAACATTACCTACTATCTCTGCATGCCTAAGAGCAGCCTCTGCGTCCTGAACAGCCACTCTTGGGTTCCATTTTCTCCCCTTGGAAGGATTTGGAACCACACTCCTAACTATTACATCTTTACTCCTGGCTAACAACAACTCTGCCCTAACCTTGGTGCACTTAAATTCATACATACTCAGACTCATACTACAATGCCACACTACTTAGACACCTGGGAGCGCCTAACCACTTTCTAATATATGAGCTAACCACCCTTTCAATTCTCTCCACAACAGATACTGGGACTTCATAGATTGACAGTGGACACATTAACCTAGGAAATAACCCAAACTGCAAACACCACAACTTCAACTTTCCTGGGAGCCCTGACTCATCTATTCTATCCGGTCCTTCAGTGACATCTTTTCTAAATTGTACAACCTGCTCAACATCAGTCAAATCCACATTGTCCCACTTACCTAGGCTCTTCACAGACTTTTCCCTAATTGTTGGACTTTCCTCATCATCTATGATAAATTTCCTTGGATTTAATTTCCCTCTACATAACAAGATACTTCTACAGTTGGCTTGATTTTCATGCTGGCCCACTTGAGGTTCTTATTTACCTTCTCTAATAGCCTCTTTGTACATGGCACCGTTCTAGTAACTAGCGTCATGTCATCCATGCAAGCCCTAATTGGTGGAAGACACGTCCCATTTTGACGTTTCTCTCCACCTACAACCCACTTGGATGCCCTGATAATTACTTCCATCTGCACTGTAAATGCCAATGGCAAAATTGTACATCCTGCCATAATACCTATCTCTAGCTTCTGCCAGTCTGTTCTGAAATCTGCCATACTTATACATAATCTAATGTCCTGAAAATATGCTTTCACTAAGTTGACAACTATTCCTGGCACCCTAAAATACTCAAAAGCACTCCAAATAAAGCTATGTGGCACTGAAGCAAATGCGTTAGCTAGATCCAAAAATACTACACGCAGGTCTCTTTTCTCTAGTATGGTCTAAGCACCCTGAAAAACCTGGTATCCCCGCCTTCTGCACCGTCGAGTCTAGTAACCCATTCCTTTCTAAGTACCCAGCTAATCTCTGTGCTACTACACTAAAGAAAATCTTCCCCTCTACATTCAGGAGAGAGATCATCCGGAACAGGCTAAGATCTGAGGACTCCTCCTCAGGGATGAAGACACCACCTGCCCTGCGCCATGCTCTTGGGATAATTTGTTTCTCCCAAACTATTTTTAGATGTTTTCACAAGAACTTGAGTAAATCAGATGCACTTTTATAAACCCGGTAGGGACCTCCATTCGGCCCTGGGGCCGAAGAGGCCTCTGCATGCCTAACCACCTCCTAAACTTCTTTCCACCTAGGTGGCCTAACATCCAACTCCTGACTTATCTCTCCTAATGGAGGCATATCAGGTGGAAGATCTCCACTCCTATTCTCCTCTAAGTCTGAATAAGTCTTTCTCAAATATTCTTCAACCTCTAGCCTTGTTGCCCCCCTTTTTCCTGATTAGACAAACCTTTCGCAAATTTACAGGGGTCCCTAAAAAAAAGCTGTTCTTGCATATTCTTTCTTTCTCCTCTTTTTCCTAAGATGCTCTGCCCTTCTACGTGCTGCTATCCTGTCTCTCAACTCCTCTTGCAAATCACTGATTCCCTCCCTCTCTTCTTCTGTAGCCTTTTTCCAGTTTTCTAACTGTCTCCTTTCCATAACTAACTTCTCTATTTCTCTTTGCCTTCTAGACTTGCCTACCTAGACTCTCTTTCCCCTCTTTCTGTCATGCACCCCGAATCTCTCTGGCCAATATTAGGTCATATAGCTGTTAATAGCCATGATGGAGTTAAGAAGCAGATATTGTAAGCACTCCTGAAACCGTATTTTATACAAAAATGTCCCTGAAATGACCTGACAACAACCTAATTGAACAATTTAAATTCAGAGGATTTGGATCTAAATTCAAAATTGGTTATGTGGCCTGTAAATCATCACAGTAAGGTGATGTTTTTTTAATCAACGCTCAGGACTTTCTTTCATCTTCTTCTCCTGATAGCAGTCAGCAGCACCATCTACTGGTCAGAATCTGCTACAGTCAGAGAGACTCATCAATTTTTGATGACTAAACCCACTGCAATAAAAAAAAAAAAAATCAAACAGTATAATAGTCCAAAGCTTCATACATCTTTTTCATCATAAAAACAGTTCGGTCCAAATTAGATTGTTCATAAATTCGCTCTAGGAGTGATCCAAACCATATCGTTCGCCACTTTCATTGTCGTTATAGTCGTAGTGTGGACTCCACCATCCACTTGAGTAGAAACAATTTTTAAAATTATCTTTTTATGGTAATAGTTATAATTTTTGGTGTGGACGGCCCGTTAAAATTGCTTCTACCTATGAGCTGAGCACACAGGTGAAGAGTAAAAATGCTGTCATTTGATTTCCAATCAACACACTCATGTAAGAATTGTTTTAATTTGTCAATGTGGACTTCAAAACTGCTTAGAAATGAAAAATAATGGAACTGTAAACATGCGATAATAATGTGATTAATCTCAATAAACATGAAACTCAGTGATTAATCAGAATTTTGAAAACTAATCGTTTGACAGCCCAAGTAATTAAAAAGAGGTGTGTACATTTAGGGAACAAGCACAGGAAGTGTGTGCTGATAGGACAGATATGTGTATTGACTGCACTCACTGCTTTCATCGTCCTCAAAGTCGTAGCGGGCATAGCTGTTTGGATCAGCTGCTCTTAGAGTCCGCAGCCAGGGGAAGTCTGTTATCATGCTGTAGGGAGCGCCATCCACCACTCCTGAACAATGACATCATAGAAGACGGTTAAAAGGTGCACTCCATTCTGACATTCCATTCTAACACACTGTCACTGTAGCCTTCAGCAAATCTCTCCTCACAGTCCGCTATCTGTCCCTTCTCTGGCCCTTTAATCAGTCCAACATACATTAATGCGCTGTAGATTCCCCTAGCCATTCAGAGAGGAGTACATCTTCATCAAGGTGCACTGCTTGGTATTAAGGTGGAGCACAGAGAAATGGTGGATTTTTCTTTTTTCAACCTCACTATTTTGACAAAATAACTAATTTACTTGTTAAATGACTTATTCTGATCAATATACCATGATTACAACTGTAAAAGGCCAATTTTATTTGATTTTACATGAAGATGACATGGACCTGCTCAGGCTTCCTTCACCTTAAGGCAGGCTAGATTTAAGACTTTTAAAGACGTTTTTTAAGTAAATTTAAGACAACAAACATAAAACATCACTTTTTTGTTGCATTAAGAGAGAAGGGAACCTGGCATTTGTTTGTGTTGTCTTGCCGATTGTGTGTTTCTCACTCGATTCCCATCATGGAGTGTTTGAATTTTTTCTTTTTTTTTGCATGAAATACACAGAGCCTCTTGTTCATCAGACAGTAGATCCTCTGCTCTGAGCATCCCAGCTGGATACAAAATGTAAGTGGTACAAATTACAAACTGTTTTGAGACTTTACAATGCAAAGTAAGATTAAAATGATTCATAAAATTCTACTTACCATGTCTGAGCATTTTAAACTTGATTTAAGACGGTTTAATACCAGTTAAGGCCTTATTTTTAGATGAAGGAAGTTAATGCCTTTTAAGGCTTTTTAGGGAGCCGGGGAACCCTGCCTGCTATACAGTGGCATCTGTAAATAGAACACATGGTGCAGTGCAGCAGGATGAGGGTCCTAAACATACATACATGGAAACCACCCAAACAAACAGGAAGTGAAGTTAACTGCATTCCAGGCAGGACAGAGCAGCAACAGAGAGCCTGATGATGCGTGTGGCTCAGAGGCTTCAGCAAGCCACTCACTGCAAAATACTCTCAACCACATAATAAATATGCTCACAACTTTCACGCTCATTCTAATATGCACAATATATAAAATACTAAAACACACAGGCACTGATTTCTACACTGTTCAACTACTAAGGACGCAAATACCCCACAGTTCAATCTGAGAGTCAGAACTTGCACATAAAGTCAGTTTCAGCTCAAACTCATTGGCACTTAGAGTAGACTGTTAATGATCTAAATGTGTTGATGGCTGTAAAGCAGAAAAAACGTTGGATTTAAATCTATGAGGCTTAATGAAGGTGTGACAGTATTACCCTCCAGTGTGTAGATGTCCCGACCCCACGGGTATTTGGGATACTTCTTCACATCTTCGTCTGTCCTAGTGGCCTCTGGGAAAAACTCATACTTGATCAACTCTCTGAAAGAGACAAATATATACAGACATAAGCTCAGGATCAAGTTTAAACTATCAGTTAGCCCTTAACTCAGAATTTAATTTGATTATGGATTTCTGAGTGGTCTGGTCAACTTCATCCTCTTCAGACTTTTGCATGGGTATTTTTGACTCTTACCATGGGATTCTCTTTAATTATTTTATTTCATTTTAATTATTGAATTATTATTATTAATTATTATTATTATTATTATTATTATTATTATATTATTATTATTATTATTATTATTATTGAGTCTCAACATCCCTGTTGAGACTCTATGATTTGTTTGGGGTTTTTTTTCTCTCAATTTATGGTGACTTGTGGGGCATTTACCTATGCCTATCACGATTGTAGAACTCAATCATATAATGATTCCCTAAAAATGTAATGTAACACCCGAAAATGTACTAAAACTTGCAGTTAACGTGATCGAAAATGTACTAATACCTTAAAACACAGTAACTTGACCAATAATGTAATACAAAGTCCGGACTGATAGTAAAACAGCATTTTTACCAATAATAAAATAATAGTGTACCTTTTAGGTGAGTCAGTTTTTTCAAAATTGATGATGTAATGAAATGCAATAAAAAAAAGTTTAGGATCAAAAAAGCTTTTTTTCATACTTGCAGCCATTGCACCCTGAAAAACAGGCATTTAGGAGTGTTTTTGTCGTGATGGCGTCTGTGTGGTTTATGAGCGTGCCTGCATTGTGTCCCCATTGAAATCAATAAAAATGAGCGCACAAAAGAAATGCTGCATGTGCACGACCCTTTATAGTATTTTCTCATAAGTTTTCATTACTGTGTGTTTTGTAATAAATTCCTAATAACTGGAAAAGGTATTACAGTAAAATGTCTTTATAATTTACAAGATTTGATTACATTTTTGGTCAAATTTTTATATTATTGGTTTTTATTACATATTCCAAGTTTTATCAGGCATTACTAAATTTTCAGGACAATGGGATTTTGAGGACAATGGGATAACTTTAATAAATATAATATAATAATATATAAATATGGACAAACTTTTGGGGCCCCTGTCTCCTGAATAGCTGGTCATCCTGGTTGATCAAACCACATTCTAACACTCTCATATACACCAATATGGAGGACAAAATGTGCCCAAAGTGAAAGGGTTGAGTTCAGAAAGTGACTGTTTCGGACAGACAGTCCCTTTATCAGATGTGACTCACTGGCTAATGTTGGCGATGGTGTCCATCCAGCTGCGAATGCGAACCTTGTTGCGTATATTTGGAGGGTTGCTGAACTCATGCACTATAGCTATGTGATAGGGGTAGGGCCCCTGGAAGAGCTGACGCTCCAACGCTACTGAGTCAATCTGAAGAGATGAGAGAGACAGACAGAGAGAGAGAGAGAGAGAGATGGAGTGTTCCAGTGAGTGCAAAAGAACAATGGAAGACAAGAGAATTAAATCAAGCATAAGCAGAATCATCTCAACATGGTGGAAAATATGGGGATGATTTGCCTCGCTTTGCTACACATGCAGAAGTTGTTTTCTGTATTTGTTGATCTACCAACTAAAAGTAGCAAAAAGTGTCCAACTGGCTGAAAACCAAAATCAGCTGGGTTCTTCCATGTAATGTTTTAAAAATAAAAGCCTTACAAAATGATCTTTGCTGGAATACTTTTACTATGAGTCACATGCAAATAAATAAATAAATAATGTGCCATTGCAGCATACAAATGTAAATCTTTAAACTACTGACACTGCAACCGCAACACTGAAATTTGGCATAAACTAAATCAGTAGTCTCCAACTGGTGTAGTCATGGGGTCCAGGTTCCTCCATAATCATTAGTTCAAGCTCCACTCATAAAAGGACCGACCATATATTCAATTCTATTTTACAAAATGTAAACAACTTAGAGCACAATGAAATAAAACACTGCAGAATAAAGTGCCCTGACTCAAAAGTTAGTTAATAAATAGCACTGCAATCAGAAAAGAACATATAATTGCTTTAAGACAGAGCAAAGTTCAAAACATTGCAGCCAAGTAAGAACAAGGAAATAAGATAGTGGTTATATTCAGAAAAAAATCTCTCTGACTTTACAGCAGGTAATGGCACTTCAAAATAAAAGCTTCAAACTTGAAAACATGTATTTTTCCAAACTTGACATGTTTGTGAGTCACTTGCAGTTTATTCAGAATGGACCCACCAGTAACCTGCAACCCACCAGTTGGGAACCACTGAACTAAATTATAAAAACATATCATCATTGCTACAGTTTTTCTTTCTGTGATGCAAACACAGAAATGTTTGTCATATATTATTGTGTGAATGTTCATTCACATGTCTGGTAAACAGTCAAAACTGACATGCTTATAGCAATCATGGATTCATTTCATGGATGGATTATTGGAACCGATATGAGACTCAATCAAAGATGGTTTTCAGTCAATTGAATAAAGATTGCTTAGCCAGTATATAGCAACATTTCCCCCACTGATTCCACCCACCTGTTTACACTCTGCCCATGAGCTTCATATTGACGTGACAGAGTTCAGTGTGCCACATTTCTTTTTATGGTCATCTGCACCAGACAGACTCTTGCAAGTATTTACATCACGTAGTATACACTGCTACATGTAGCTACAAGCTAACGTCTGGGAAACATGTTAACTCGCTTGCTGATGTTGTTAATTTCTATCCAATTTGGATCAGACTCCCACTGGAACCTGTTTGGTTGTGTTAAGAAGCTTTTATTGAGGAGTTTTCATGGTACAAGTTGACACTAATCTATTACAGTCAGTCTCCAGCTGCTATGACTGCACAGAGATGTGAAAGACCCAGGAAAGCTGACTAATCAAAGTGGACTGGGCTCCTTCACAGCAGGGGGGCTTTCAGAGATGGGTGCTAACTAGAGCCTTGTCAGTCTGAGGGTGTATATAGGTATTCTAGCACACACAGCACAACGAAAATAAAATGTTTTCTAACAACTAAAGCATGTAAACATGTACTGGTAGAAACCTAAAATACAATTTTGAAACTGAAAATGAGCATGTTACGTTCTCTTAAAAATTGTTTGTCAAGGCTTTGGGAAAGTTTTTCTAACATTAAACCATCTTGGTTTATGAATTCATAACAGAAAGAGTAATAACTGAGTGTATTTTCAGTTTGACGTGTCCGGTCAACAGTTTTACAGATGTCTCTTTTTTTACGGTGGTCTAATGGGGAAAATCCCTTTTGAGATGCAGGGATTTTTCTGTTACGATAACACAATACAACCATCCAAAAGGTGTGCTTTTCAATACCGTCATGAATACAAGCGCTTCCCTTTTTTATAAAACTCAATGTATGTAGTGCACAGCGCGCACCACCAGAGCTCAGTCTCTGGTCTCTAACGGTGGAACAGGCAGCTGAGCTGAAAGACACAGTGATACCTAGTGGTAGAGGTGTTAGTTGGAATAGTGGACTTACTGACTAGATTACTAACAAGAGTAACCAAGATGGTTTGGGTGAGTTTTATTTTGTTTCTGTCGAGTTTTATGATGAGTGAACGAGGCAATTAAACTTTTGTCAGTCTTTTGTGACTGAGAAAAAGTTATATTCAAAAGGTGTACAATTGTATTTCTCTGTTTAATAAGGACAATAGGTGGGAGAATATGACTTTTCTTAACATTTTCGTATGTGTTTCGGATGACAATACAGATGACTAACCTGGTGCATAGGACGCATGTAGATTATGCGGTTCCTCTCAGGAGGCATCCTCAGTATCTGATCCAGCACCTGTTCCATGTCCAGCTTCTTACACTGAGCGTAATCAAACCTGTTCACTATGGGGGCGCTTTCTACTCGCAGCTGCTTCAGCACTCGACATCTGGTGGCTACAGAGAAAGAAAAGACATAAAGGGACAGAGCACTTTGAGACTGCATGTTTTTACACTGAAATTCTTCAGAGGACTATACCACTTTCACACAAGAGCCTCTATTGAAGGATCAGGTGTTCTCCACTTGTTATTCTTGACAATATAAACACTGATTAGTCTACTGTCAGTATGTCTGATATAGTGAGCTGTCAACACTGACCGTTTTAACACAGGCAGCTGTGAGTTTTACACTAAATATTCAACACAGCAGACAGGCGATGTGGTCTCATTTCTATAATGGAATTGTAGTCATATTTGCAACTTTAGTAGGTCCCTTAATAAAAGATTAATTCAATTACTTATACTGTACAACACTCTACCAAAGAGGTTGCTTCTTGCTAGAATGACAACACTAAGTCGTCAGTCAACAGTCTGTAGATCCTTTACATCCAAACTGTAAACAGTCATTCCATGAAGATCGACGTGTTTGGCAATCCTCTGATATTTCATCCAAACAATATCATCACTAGAAATATTACAGGTTTACATGCAACTGGGAACCAAAAGCACATAAGCTACAACTCTTATCATTCCAAAATTCAACAGTAGAGGTCAAACTAAACATGCATGCTATATTAAGTGATATTTGAAGATTCTAACAGTGTTCTTCCAAAACTGACACTGCACAAACAAAGATAGTGGAGCTAGCAAAATGAAAACCTGCCATTAATTTTTGACAATAAGGTTCAAATGTTTACAAAAAAAAAAAGAATTTCCTGTATATTACAACATAGTAACAAAATTGTAAGGGTGATACTGAGTGTGGCTGGTACCTTTAAATGCAGCTCTATGTAAGGCCAATGTGGACATAAAGCCTCTGAATGTGTGATGTACAATCAGTGTTCTATGAAAACCAGCTGGTTAACATGTTGTTATTATGACTTTATTATATTGATTCTTCAAGGTAAACTGGGGTCATTGTTTTGTGGTTGGCTAGACTTTCCCCTTCGGTAACAACTTTGTAAATTCCACATAAACAAAATGTTAAAAAAGAAATTAATTTTTGAGAAAATGTTCAAAGCAAGAATAGTACAAACACTAATTTCACTAATTTTCATCAAGATTATGGGCACAGTTTTTAGTTAAAGTTAAGCAAAAAAAAAAATAAAAGAGAAAAAATCTACAAGAGTCATCAAATATCCGTGTCCTTGTTTTTCTGTTACCATGAATGAACATCATCTTGGGGCAGTCTTTGAGGACCAGGTCAGTGATTCCACAGTTGGTCAGTGTGATGCCCACCAGGTTCTTACTCTTCAGAGACAAAATCTGGACAAACAAAAGTATCAGTGTGTCAATGATACTTATTCAGGATACACACTATACAGCTGTTACAGCCAATGTAACGCATTCCAGCTCAGTGGAGCTCACATCACGACTCATTAAAAGCATTTACAACAAAAAGCAACCCAGTAAGCCGTATGTTTGACTGTTCAAAAAGAGAAATCTGAGCTCTGAGCTCAGCTGCAACATTCTGGCTCCCCCCAGTGGAGGAAAACCTTAGTAAATTTTATTTTTAAAATCACTTTGCGATAGATTCACTGTAAATTTAAAAAAAAAGTTATACAGTGTATACACATCTTTACCAAAAAAGTTGGGATGCTGTGTAAAATGCAAACAATAACATAATACAATGACTTGTAAAGCCTATTTGATCTATATTCAATTGAATACAGTGCAGAGACAATGTATTTCATATTCAATCTGATGAACTTTATTGTTTTTGTAAATATAAACTCATTATGAATTTGATGCCTGCAACATGTTCTAAAAAAGTTGGGATGGGAGCAGGTTTCCTTGTGTGTGACATCTTTTCTTTTAACAACACGCAGTAAGTGTTTGGGAACTGAGGACACTAATTGTTGAAGTTCATTCATTTATTCTTTTTCTGTAACCGCAAGGGTCGCGGGGGGAGTTGGAGCCAATCCCAGCTGTCATCGGGCGGAAGGCGGGGTACACCCTAGACAGGTCGCCAGACTATCGCAGGGCCAACACACATAAACAGACAACCTTTCACGCTCACAGTCACACCTAAGGGCAATTTAGAGTCATCAATCAACCTGACCTGCATGTCTGAATGTGGGAGGAAGCCGGAGACCCCGGAGAGAACCCACGTAGACGCGGGGAGAACATGCAAACTCTGCACAGAAGGGCCCCCGCCCACGGACCGAACCCTGTTCCAACCGGGGTCCGAACCACGGACCCTCTTGCTGTGAGGCAACAGTGCGAAGTTTTGAAAGTTAAATTATTTCCCATTAATGCTTGATATACAACCTCAGTTGTATTTTGTGTTTCATAATGCTCTATACATGTTCAGTTGGAGTCAGGTCTAGACTGCAGGCAGGTCAGTCTAGTAGCGGCACTCTTTTACTACGAAGCCATGCTGTTGGAACACAGTCAGAATGTGTCTTATTTACCTCTTTCCCACCAATAAGCAGGTGCACACAGGTTTTTTAACCTTTTTTCTATTTACGTATGTCTGTATTCCCACTGCCACTGAACCTACCACTGGAGAGCAAGTCGGCCTTTCTGTCAGCTGGCGTGTGTGTGTATGTGTGCGTTTATGTGTTTGCGTGTGTGTGTTGTCTTGTTAATGTGTCCATGCAACGTCACAGACAGGCTGGAGAACAGGTAAACAGTAGACAGCAGCAGGATCAGAGGTCTTTGAAAACTTTTCAGTGGTTTATTCTTGTTATTTATCTCTTACTTATTAAGTCCCCCTTTTAGACTCGGTGTAGATGTGCTTGGATCAGTGTTTTAGCACTGCATCGGAGGACACAGACAGTGATTAGTGATGGCTCATCATTGTATCTCGGTGGTTAAGGAGCTGAAATTACCACATTCATCTGGGTGTTGTATTCCTTTCAGTGCCAATCAGAACCGGAGACGATAAAAACCTGTGTTTACTACAGAGTCATTTGACCCGGGTGTGAATGCTGATTGTGGGCATTCCCATTATATTAAAAAGCCAGATATAAGCAGGTAATAACAGGTTTTTTGTACAGTGGGAACAGGTGACGTACAGGGACGTCCATGAAAAAGACATCATCTGGATGGCAGCACATGTTGCTCCAAACCAAAGTGTGCCTTTCAGCATTCATGGTGCCTTCATACATGTGCTGTTTCCCACGATGCAATGGGCACTGACACCACCCCATACTATCACAAAACTGTGTTTACTGACAATGATTATCCTTTACATAATCAAGTCAGTTTGTAATGCACCACAGCCTGAGGGGTCAAAGGTGACAGCTATTAAATGTTGGTTTTCAGTGTAATCAATTACGTGCAGAGATTTCTCCATATCTCTAAATCTTTTGATGACATTATGGGATGAAGATGGTGAATTTGCAGTCGTGCATGGAGAAACCTTACTCTTAAGTGGTTTGACTTTTTGTCCATGCACTTTTTCATTTAGAGGATGCCCTTTTCATACTCAGTCACAATACTATCATCTGTTACCAAATAACACTTACCTGTGAAATGTTCCAAACAGTATCCCAACTTTTTTGGAACCGGCGTGTGTGTGTGTGTGTGTGTGTGTGTGTGTGTGTGTATACCTGTACGTGGTCGTCCTCAGTGACCGGGTCTGAGGTGCTGGTTGATTTGTCAGCCATTCGTTTCCTCCTCACTGCTACTCGAGGCCTGGCTATTGAAAGATCTTAATATAAAAATAAAAAAAATTTCACCTTAAACAATACAAAAGTAAGCATCACTAAGAGTATGTCAACATTTCATCTTAACTGTCAAATAGCGAGCTATTTTAGAACAAATGTATGCAACAAAGTTAAAGGCATGCTACATCCATTTAGCACTGCACCTGAAAACACTGCCAAACTCTGCGGTCTCTAGCAGAGATGCGGCGCAGATTTCAGAGTAAGCTCAGTTCAGATTTTTTTCATTTTCACTTTAAGTCTTCAGATTCAAATTGACACTAACTCAAGTTACATCCCTTAAGGACATTTATCAGGCTTCAGAGAGCTCCCTCTGGTGACACTAAAGACTTAATCCTACTTTTCTCATATATGCAGAAAACTCATCACTTGCAAAAAGAGTCTGAGTAAAATTGGTGGAGTTCCTCTTCATGCAAATTCTGGCTCAAAGTAGCACTAAAATATGACAGTAAAGCAAAACTAAAAAAAAACTCAAATTTCTATTTGTGTAAATAACTACAACTATCAACAAACTAAAAGGGTGTTTGCAGAGCACAGACCTCGACGACACCTTGCAGCGTGAAACAAAGTGAAAATTGTTTGTGTATCTGCTTGTGATTTATATCTGCTCCGAAATTTTATGGATGCCTCCTTGGCCCAAGCTACAGCCTTTCACCATGTTTCAGTAGTTTTCCCGTAACTCTTTGTGCTATATCGTAGGCAATTGGACTTGTTTGAGTTTCTTGAGGATGCTTCACCTCTCATTCAAGAGGCTTCTGCAATTTTGAACTGAAGATTCAAGAAGTGAAGAAGCCTCTCAGATGAGAGATGAAACATCTTCAAGAAATTCAGGCATGTCCAGTTGCCTACCATATAGCACTAAGAGTTACCATGACCTGGATGACTGAGAATCTTCATCAACTTTTTCTGTATGCCACGCCAAAAACATAGCCTCCTTTTTGGAGGGGATAACGTGAAATTTCTGTTTAAGCAATACTTCAATCATTCGGGCTCAGTAGTGCAATTTACAACACATTTATGAGTTGCATTACAAAGCATTGCCACAGTGTTCATTTGTGGATGTAAACTCTGTTGAAATTACATCTTTAACCAACTTCTATCATGTAAAATACAGAACACTGATTTTAAAATTTTAGTTACAGCATCTGCACTGACAGTGTGTCAGGTGTTGCTTACCGATTTATCATTGAAAGACTTATTTTATAGAAATTTGCTTTTTGACATATATTTATTCCCAGACCTGTCTATGTTGTGTATAGTCTGTACATTTACATGATGTATAAAAAGGGGAATTATTGTGTTAGTCTGACTAAAATTGACTTTTACTATACACGTAAAGATGTTAGTCTGACTGAAATCAGACACAATTGAATTTCTTGAAATCTGACTAACAGCCACTAAAAAAAATGTAAGCAGGAGTTTTGGTGTAGGTGAGGGACATACAACTTGACAAGGAAGTATTTTATATTTATTTAAAATAATAAAATCACAGCTACCCCCCTACTCTGATGATAAAGTACAGTTATCAAGCGATGTCCTGCTGTGGACGGGGTCACAGCAAAACATATTTTAGCCATCTAGAAAATCAATATTAGTTTATGTGTTCACTTTATTTTCATATATGCTCCTCTGTCCTTTCCACAGCAGCTGATGGAGGCAGCAGTAGAGCAGCAGCTCCAACATTCAGTGGTGTAAAATAGCAAATGTTTTTCTCAGTGGAGTCTGGTGTTTTTGATATACCAGCTTCAAATCCTTGTCAGTAAGGGCTGTCTTACAGCGAGGTAAACATACTGACTGAATTATTACTGGTATTATACTGTAATGAGGGGCGCACATTGCTTACTATAATGTGTTTATTCTAGTTACATTTGATTTATTGATTTATCTCTTTTTTGCTTACTTTGATTTCACACTTTGATAAATCATGACTCCACAGAGATGCTTGGCATCAGAGTGTCATTTCCCTTTTCCAAATTTATTTAAGTTAAATGTTTCAATTCCCCTGAGTTGTTTGGAGTGTTATTCAAATCACCTGTAATACAGGGTGTGGGGGCTGACTCTTGAATAAGAACTGAAAGCATCTTGGTGTGGTTCACCTCTGGGCCAATCAGGGTGTGTCTCTAAATATTCAGAGTGCTTCATAGATTACTTTAGAGGTGGAAATGAAATTACTGACAGCAAAACTATCACATCACTGAGCTCAAAGTCAACTATCATGAACCCACAGACCCAAGCCTTTGTGCCTACAAAAAACTAAACTGACTGTTAGTGCTCTGTGTTCAGTCTTACCTGTCTCAGTTATCAGGGACACAGAGGACATACGAGTGCAAGATCGGGTCAAAGGTCGTCTAGGGACAAAGTTCTCATCTCTGGCCTGAGCCTGCTGTGCAACTGAAGCAGTAGCAGAGTTAGACCCAGCAGGGGAAGATCCAGCAGAGGCAGATCCAGCAGGGGTAGAACCAGCAGGGGCAACTTGTCTCTGTCCCTGTCCAGCCTGCGGTGCTGGTCTTCTGGAGACATGGTTCACAGCAGCACCTCTGGGCTCCACACTGTCCGCACAGGCAGGTCCACAGCTCTGCCTCGCCCCAGTCTCCCTGCTGCTACTGACCCCAGCCTGTGGTCCAGAGGGGCCCTCTGTGCTCTCATGAGTCCTGCTGGTTGCTGTTGCTCTGTCAGTGGTTGTGGTTGCTCTGTGGGAGGTCCCTGCCACCACTCTCCCACATCCACCCACCTGCCTGGATGTGGGTGTTGCAAGTCCAGCCCTGCCCACAGATCCAGGCACTGGTCTCACTGTGGTCCTTGCTGTTGCCCCAGCACTCCCAGGGCCCCGTACTGTCCCACTGTCGGCCCCAGGTCTCGCAGTAGTATCCACAGTCTCAGTAGCAACTCCTTTAGCACTAGTCCTTCTGCTGCTCTCAGCAGCTGCCTTCATGTCTGCCTTGATCTGTTCACTGGTCACCTGGCAGCTCTTCTCACAGCTGCTCTCTAACACCTGAGCCCTGGTGTGGTCCGCCGACACCGCTACTGATACAGCCACATTGTTGCTGCGCCTCAGAGGAGTCTTTCCTTTACCTGGAAACAGACATATTTCTGTTATACCTGTGGGGGAAAACAAGGTCTTATGCTTTTCAAGGTCTTTACATTTCAGTGTTGTTAACCATGTTCATCTGTTGTCAGTCACAGATACATTGGTGACCACATACTCATCTGTTTTAAATGAACAAGAAGGGTCAGACTTTTTCCTTTCACATCTCCTCATAATGTTAGCTGTTGTGTTACAGAGCTCAGCCTACACAACAGACTGTAAAGATGGAACACAAGTAACCACTTTCTCCCACTGCACTAAAACAAAGCCAAACTATCCTGCTAGGCTTGGGTGATATCACAGTATAACAGGGTACTTAAAAACCCGGCATGTTTTTTAAAACCCTCACAAATACAGGTGCTCCTCTTTCTACATGTAGTGCACAGCACACACCACCAGAGCTCAGTCTCCGGTCTCTACTGGTGGAACAGGTAGCCGAGCTGAAAGACAGAGCAACACTTAGTGGTGGAGGGAGAAGTTACAGGACTGTAAACAGCTGGCCACCAGCAAATGCTTTCCTTTTCTGTCTGTTTAAATTCTGTTTCTTTATGTTTTTACAACTTTGTTGTGCTGCAGCCTACAGTCTAGCCAGGAACTGAACAGATCAAAGAAGTTTGCCCGTGTTTCAATAACATGCTCATCTTGATAATTATGCAGATCAGTATGAATCAGTTATACACTGAATGGACTGATAATCTATGGCTGTGTTTGAGTTAAAAACATATCCGTCTTCATAATTAAACAGATGAATAATTAGTAGTTTAATCAGGAGCAAAACAGGCCTAGATATGTGGTAGATTTTAATTGTGTTTTTGGTAAAAAAAAAAAAATACAGTGTACTAACCCTGTTGCTAATTATGATCTACTTTCTGTCTATTTCATATGCAATGGCTTTTAGCAGGAGCATAAATTCTCCTGCTGGACAGAGTACAGTGGGCTGGTGGAACGATGTAACATTTTAGTCAAGTTAAACATGATCCTTAGTCAGTGCAGGGCATTTTATTTTGCAAACTGACCAGATGTGTTGCTGCTTAACTTCCTGCCTGGTACAATCTGCGCAAAAATAGATTCATATTTAATATGAGTACACATATTTTTACGTGGAGCGGAGCGGGATGCCATGTCTGGCACACTGCTGAGACGCTCCCATGTGCACCCAGTGGAATCACTAACATTGTCTAGAACGTTGATGATCAGCTCTGGAGGCCATGCTGTGCCCATAATGCCACGCTGATGGACCTGGTGGAATTTAGGGGTAAGTAGTGCATTCCTTGCCAGGAGGAGAGATCGTGGTTAAGTAAAAGTCCCTTTTTATAGCATCAAATAAATAATTAAAACCAAAGTTATCAGAAAAACAAAAATGTACTTGACTTGTACTTCAATTTTTAGTTTGGCTCATGTCACCATTCTGATTTCATGACACCATTATGACCTGTACTGTAGCCAGCCAACAGGGGGCAATCCAGATGTTCTGGCTTTGCTTTTGGGGAGTTTTAATGTCCTCCATCTTTATACACAGTCTGTGGTCTCCACCCTGCAGCCAATGTGACATGGTGAGCTCATCAAACCAACTGTTGAGACTGCTAAATGTGTTCTGTGTTGTGCTGGCACCTTCTGTACAGGAGGCTGGCTGCTGCAAACAGGAAGTTGGCATTAGCCTCGAAACAAGGCCCTCTTCTTCCTCACTGTCAGAGTCGGAGATGACCAGCGGGGGCTTGGGAACAGCAGCACCAGCTGGTCTGCACTGCTGGACTAAACCACTGGGACCTGCATGTGGGAAGGACACATCTGTTGACATAAATTTAAAAAAATCCTTCTAATTCATAAAATGGTGATTGAGAATCTTGCAACACAAAAGCACTTTATGTAAAGAAGCCTGTTGTGCTAATATTTAGACAGAGCAGCTCCAAACCTGCTTGCTCCTCATCAGGAGGTTGTGATGTTCCAGCGGGACGACTGGGCCCTGGAGCCACATCAGCTTCTGTAGCTCTCACCTCCCCTCCTGCTCCTTTCAGCTCCATGTGAGGCTCGGCCTCAATGTTCTCCTCCTCCATTATCAGCTCCTCCTCTTCCTCTTCCTCTTCATCCTCCAGCCCATTTACCTCTACAGGTGCTGTGAAAACAAACACATCATCTAACTGACCTTCACCAAGCAGCTCATCTTTTTGCTCACATTAATTTGTATATGAACAGAAGGGCTGTATGACGAAGCAACATCAGTGATATGGCGAGGTATGTTGTGTCTAAAGTAGGGGTCTACAGATTATTGGCCTGGCCAGTTATCGGGCCAATATTTGGCATTTTGCTGATTATCTGTATCACTGTTTTATTTTAATGAAAAAATTAATAAAGTAATGATTTAAAAACTGCAAAGAAAGTGTCAGCGTGGGAGGAACTTTTACTTTGTAAAACCTCAGGCAGCTATTTTTTAAATATTTTTGTGTTTTTTAAAATTATTTCAACTTGACTTTATATTTTTTTTATAAGGTGGTAGTTACTTGCTGTACATGATGTTGAAAGTCTCAAGTTTGATTAAACATTTGCGTAAGGAATTTAAACAAAGTTTTGTATTGGAGTTTGTTATATTCCAAATTCTAAATATTGACAGAAAGATTTTTATTATTATTGTAAATGCATATCAGTTCCAAACATTGGTTACCGGTCTCATTAACTCCTAATAATCAGCATAGGCCCTAAAAAACCAACCACATTTTCTTGTACACAGTATCCTAAAGTTTGTCAGTGATGAAGAAAATCAGAGCAAGAATATTGTTTATTTTAATCATACAGTTGTTGTTAATCTCAGTGATCCACTGAAATGTGTTTGCAGTGTTCTCTGGTCAGTTTATCCACACTGATTCTGAAGCTTCTACAAAAATCACAGGGAGCATTAAGCATTCATGGTTCACCCTCTTATTAGGCCTACTCTCTGACATCCCTGATGATGGCACACCACTGATTGTCATGGGAGACATGAACATTAACACTGACAGTACTCTAGCAAACAACTTTCTGGCACTACTCTCCTCCTTTGCACTTGTACTAGCTCCTTCTCCTCCCACCCACAAAGCTGGTAAAGTCCTTGACTTGGTGCTGACTCGTAACTGCTCCATAGCAGATGTGACAGTTACCCCACTACACCTGTCAGACCATTTCTTGGTAAAATTTGCAGCTACCTTTCCGAAATTGCAGACACCCACTCAGAAAATTTCCCTCCGCAGAAACCATAAGTCCCTCATCAGACAGCTGTGCTGCTGTGAGGGACTTATGGTTTCTGCGGAGAACAACCAAGTTGATGGCTCTTGAATTTTCTGAGAGTATTTTTTTTTTTTCAAGGATTTCTGGCAGCAGATAGGAAAAGTTTAAAGGATATTTGTAGAACCTTCCTTTGACTTTGTCCCACTACATAATTTTTCGAGAACATCTTGTTCCTTTATCAGTCACTTCCTTGCATTTTCCGCTCTAAGATATTCCCCCTTCCAGAACAACCCACGGTATACTCCTTTTACTGTTTTTTTTTTTTTAGAGAAAACTGTTTATGATTTGTTTAACTAGCCTTTGCTCTTTTTCCACTCTGATCTCAGACTTCCCACTATCTGACTCCATAACATTTGTTTCCTCCTTTTTTCACTGGAATAGTGGCTTGCAAACAGTTATTTTTTTTTTCCCTGAGTTCCCCTTACAGCACGTCCTTGACTCAACGACATCGTAACTTCTCATAGCAGATTGACAAACGGGTCCATTACTTGCAGTCAGACCTTTCTTGGTAAAATTGCAGACACCCTCCGAAATTCAGAAACTCTACAAAATTTTCCCTCCGCAGAAACCATAAGTCCCTCACAGCAGCACAGCTGTACCTGATGAGTGTGAGCTCTGCCATGCCTGCTGACCACTCACACTTCTCCTCACTTTCTGTTAATGAAGGCTACAGAAACACTCTGTTCCTCTCTCTGTAAAACTCTGCCCCCCTGATGTCCAAATTGCCCCAACCCAGCCAAGAAAAAAACAACCAAGTCCATGGCTCTCTGAAGTTCTGAGAGAACAAAGAACTGGACTCAGGCAAGAGCAGAAAGAAAGTGGCGTAAATCCCAAGAACCCACTGATTTGTCCTCATACAAACAGAAACTTGCTTCCTTTACCTCCTTCCTTGCAGTCCGCTAAGTAGAGCTTCTACTCAGAACAAGATCTGTGACCTGCTACTGATTCCAGAAAACTGTTTATGGTGTTTAACTCCTCCTGCTTTCTCCTCCAGCTGCTCTAGCCCTTCCCCTACACTGACTCCAGACATGTTTTTCCTCCTTTTTCACTGAAAAGGTGGCTGCAATCAGCAACCAGTTTCCTGAGCCTGATCGGGCCCAGTCAGCTCAAACCCACTACTGCCGCTTCACTCTGCTCTTAGTTCGCTCCTCTGACCGAGGATGAGGTCCCCAACTACTTCTGAGCTCAAAACCTACAACATGTCCTCTCGATCCAATACCCCACCCGCATCCTGCATGAACCATCCTGCACCCACTATCAACACCTGACAGTCACACAACATTGTCCAATTCTCCCTAAAAAACTGGCACCACTTTTCCTGCTACTTTTAAGCAAGCCCATGTCACACCCCCACTGCTCAAAAAGCCTACCTAATCTCAACCCCGCTCAGAGTTTGAAACCCTACAAGGCCAGGTCTCACTTCTGCCATTTCTGTCAAAAATACTGGAGAGCGCAGTATTTAAAACCCAGGTCCTCTGAACACTTGCGGAACAACAACCTACTCGACGCCTCCTTTCAGTCTGGCTTCAGGTGTGACCATTCCACTGAGACTGCACTCCTGTCAGTCACGGAGTCACTGATTTTTACTGGCTCGAGCGGAGCGGCTGAGGGGTCAAATCCTCTGTCCTACTGCTGCTGGACCTGTCTGGACCTGCCTTTTGACAACTGGTGAAACCATCAAATCCTGCCTTTCCACACTCTCTGAGCTCGGCAATCTCAGGTTCTGTCCTATGTGTGGTTCCAAGTCCTACCTCACAGGCAGATCCCTCCGTTGACAGTGTGTCATGGCTGGAGGAGAGGGGTGTCTAGGTCACATTGGCCTATCGACAGGGGTTCCTGGTTTCAGGGTGTCGGTTGCTTGGTCCCCTACTCTTCTCTCTGTACAAACCACCTCAACTCTCGTGGCAGTGAATCCGGCTCCCATGTTTTCTCCTACCACGCTATGCTGATGACACTCAGCTCTATTCCTCTCCTTTCCACCTGACATGTTACAGAACGGTTCCTCAGCTCGGATATCAGTGTGTCCTGGCTGATATCTCCACATGTGATGAAGGAACGCCACCGTCAGCTAAATCTGTCTAAGACCGAACTCATGGTCTTTCCCAGCTTTTCCATCTGTTCAGCCTCGGATCAGTGTCCCAACTTGACTCGAGCCTACTTTGTGCCCACAAAACTCAGCCAGAAACCTTTGGGTGTCATGATTGATGACCAGCTGACCTTTAAGGTTCATGTGGCCTCTAGTTGTGTTTTCTCGGTCTGTGCCGTTTATGTGCCCTCTACAACATCAGGAAGATCAGACCCTTCCTGACCCAACAGTGCCACACAGCTCTGGTTCAGGCTCTTGTGATCTCAGTGAAAACTGCAAACTACTGCCATCTCTCTTTCTGGCAGCCTCCCTGCATGCTCACATCAATCAAACCTCTTCAGATGATCCAGAATGCAGCAGCACCGTCTGGTCTTCAAGAGAACCAGCAAAAAGCCAGACCTCCAAAAGAGCACACCGCCTCGTCACCCCCCGCTGCTAATTTCTCTTTACAGCTATGGCTTCCAGTGGCAGCCAGAATCAAATTCAAAGCACTTCCTCTTAGGCTATACAAACAATCACAAGAACTGCTTTCAAGCCTACCTGGAATTCCCTGATGCAGGTCTACTCCTCCTTCTCCCTTCTCGCCCGACCAAACGCTCTTGCAATGGCAAAGACTACGCCTAGTGCTTTCCAGCCCAGCACGGCTCTAAATCTCTGGCCAGACTTCTTCTCTTCTGTTGTTCCCCAAATGGTGGAACAAACTTCCACTGAACTCTGTGCGTTCTGCTGAGTCCCTTCTACTTTTAAGAGACAATTGAAAACCTCATTTGTTCCGAGAACACCGAGGCACTTAACCTGACTCTTCTCCTCTTTGCCCTTTGGGGTAGATTACATGGAGTCAGATGGTCCAAAACCCCCAGCACCCTATTGATTATCTAGCACTGACAAAAAGTTGTGTGATGTTGTATGTTGACTGTTATCGTAAGTAGTTGATACTGAGATTGTTGAATCTCAGATGCTGAGATCGCTACTGGTTATTACTTTGGTTTCAAAAAAAAAAAGAAAGGGGGGGGGGGGGGGGGGGGGGGGGCTGTGGCGGCTACTTCCATGGATCTGATTTTCCCCACTAGATGGCAATACCTGTGACCAATCACACTATTCTGAACCTGAAGCACTTTTTGCACTTACTAAGGGTTTTTTTTCCTTAAGTCTAAATTCTTGCTTGTGTTGTACGTCGCTTTGGATAAAAGCGTCTGCTAAATGAAATTGTAGAATTGTAGAATTGTAATCAGAAGGAGAAGGTGGACTTATTAATGTACAGCCTATATTGTGCAGAATGTATCTGTAAGTTATTTATAATCCCGCAAATGCAGCAGTTATTACATTTGTAGGAAATTTTGTTTTATTTTTTGCAGTGGGCAACTGCTTTTATGTTTGTTGGAATTTATTATGTTCGTGGGATTATTACATTGAAAGCTGCAGATTTCCATTACCTTTGTGGGCTGTTAATATATTGGTGGGTGTTTCAGGATGTTTACTTGCATATGAAATGTGGAACAATTCCTCCAAAGCACTGTAACACTACAACTCAGGATGTTCATACTCAGGTTTATAAGCTTGGTTGTGATTTGCTGAGGTCTCTTTGACACTGCTGGTATATTACAGCTGATTATTAGTTGGTTGGTATTTATCAAAGATAATACTGAATCAGTTAAATTCATTTTACTTTGATTTTAACAAAAACTAAAGGATTTATACTTCTACTTAGAGACGTTTCTGCAATATTTTCCTTTTTCTGAGTTACATTATATTTTCATTGTTAATTTGCAGTGTAAAATAAATACAGTCAAACAAATATTACTACACCTCCATAAGAAACAATGGAAGGAGGAGATCTGGAGTAAGTTAAAACTCAGAAATTATGTTCAAATTGAAGAAGATTACTACACACAACCTTATTTAACATTAAACTTAAGGAGGGGACAGAGGCCCCTGTGGGCTCAGTTAAGACTGGTACCTTGCCTCTGGCGAGAGAAGTCGGTATGTATTCCTAAGGAGCAACTAATGTGTGTTTTGTGTGATGTGGAAGCTGTTGAGGATGAATTTAATTTTTTGCTCTTCTGCCCTCTGTAGAGATCTGAGTAAGCATTTGTTTGAAAAAGTTCAGGCGTAATATGTTGAATTGGCTCTTTAAGGAGGAGATTTATGCATTAGCCAGATTCCTTGAAAATGCATGGACATTACGTCAGAAAACACTGTATCCGGTATAACTGTCTATTATTGGTTTGTATATTAAGAAATTCTCCCTGTATAATATATATTTTGTTCTGTGGACATATTAGAAAGGGCTACGCGACCATCTTTGGCTTTTTTGGGGGGTTTTTTGTATTGTTATCGTCAGTGTCTTATAAGTCCATGTGGGCTGGGCACAATTAAGTGCATGACACTTAAATAAAATAGTCAATCAACCAATCAACTAGTCTGCAAAACAGTGTCAGACCTGAAAATAGTTGTTGATTATGTTTGAATGTGTGCATGTGCCTGAAGCAGAAAGCCTGAGTTAAAAGAGACAGCTGATAACCTCCTTCATGTTATCTCTGAGTGAGTCTGCAGGGTTTGTCAAGCAGCTCAGACAAATAGAGCCTGGCTGTGTTAAACTTGCTTAGTGGTAAAGACCTCTGACGGGTTTCTTTGAGCAACATTTGCCCTTGCGGTTTTTCTGTGGAATGTTTCCTAAAGATTGTTGGTAATGATTTTTATTTAAAATTTAATAACAAATAAAAAATGGGACAAGGGAGAGGCTTCTAAACCCCATAGATCCACTGACTAAGCATGCAGGAGGTACTTGCCATTATGTTGTTGCTGCTGCTGTTGTTGTCTTTGGTTGTTGTTGTTGATGTTGTTGTTGACAGGTGGAGGAGGGGGAGGCAGGTTCGCCTCATTGTTGTGGTGGTGGTGATTGTTGTTGTTATCATTGTCATTGTTGGAGTTTTGGTTGCTGACCAGTGCAGAGGACACGCCAATCCCAGTTCCTGCACTCAGGCCCACCCTGGCACAGCCCTGTAACACACACATGTAGTGACGTTGATGGATGCAGGTCGTAGTCAGCCATTCAGTAGGTGATGTCATTGTACAGTCTGCATACATCAAACTTGATATCGTACCCAAGTTTATTAGGATCCATGTTGCACAGTGTAGCTGCACAAAATAAGATTGCTAAAATCCAACTGGTCTGTAGGAGATTTAACCCAGGGAAAACATACACAGGGTTTCCCGCATATTCATTTAGTTGTGTCAGTCCACCACAATATCTACATCTGGCATCACATGCTGATTTTCAGTGTTTGGAGCTGAACCGTTCTCATAGTAGTGAGGAAATATATAAACACCACTTGGTTATGCATTGTACCAAACTCTCTGAGCGCAGAGCCTACTGTGGGCACAGATGGAGCAGCAGAACACCAGGCAAAGTTTAAGTGAAACGCTGTTTTCAAAGACCCCCCAAAAAAATCCAAATTCAGAGAGGGGACACAGATTGATAAACCCGCCCCGCCCCCCTTTAAACAGTCCTCTGAGGTGGAGAGGGGATTCACTTGGTGTGTTCAAGGACAGGCAGCATCTCCTCATCAATTTCACCTAAAAACTTGACCAATATAGTTGTGAACTGAGACAACCCATATGTTGTCATTTTGAGTTTATTACATATACTACATTATGTGTAGCAATGTTTTTAGTGTTTGCAGGTTTATGTGTTTATGCAGACAAATGTTTGTCATCAAACCATCTCTCATTAGTTGGATGCATGCCCCTTGCAAGGCTGTGTGCTGCCATTTGTTTTTTTAAAATGCTACACCTGTCACACATGTTCTTAGCAGCTCACAATTGTTAGTAGGACTGTTATTCTGCCCCTCTCAACTATGACAAAAAAGTTTTTAACAAAGTTAATGTCATAACTTGTTATTTTTCCTTATTCACTTGGATTGTTTGATCATTGATTGATTGAGTAATTTGGGTTTCATAACCTGACAAATTAAAAGGATTTATGTTATAATAACAGAGCAACAAGCAAACTTTTTTTTACATCTATGCAAATATATATGTTATATTTGTAAGTTGAATAAGTAAAAATTTCAGAGTTATTGAACATTAAGGAGTAGTTGCATTTATTTAACATTATATTTAGTTACATTTAGCTACATTTATACTGTCTTTCAGTTACATCTGGCCCTTTGAGGGCAACCATTATGCTGATGTGGCCCTCGGTAAAAATGAGTTTGACACCCCTGGTTTAAAGGATAAGGTTAGAATAATGTGGAAGTTAGCCATTCAGCTGCGATGGGTACGAATTAGGAGACAGGTAATTGCTAACTGCATAATGTCAGTGATGGTTCAAGCAAGAGGTGTGGGTGTGGGTGTGTGCGTGCGTGCGTGCGTGCGTGCGTGCGTGCGTGCGTGCGTGCGTGCGTGCGTGCGTGCGTGCGTGCACACAGCATGTACCTTGGGTGGTTCTCTAAACATCTGGTCCAGACAGATAAACTCCAGACTGGGCAGTAACTCGATGAACTGGGAGAAGGATTCCAATTTGATGGCATGACAGCGAACCAGAGTGAGATCAACAAGACGACTCCATCTGGACTGATCTGAGGGCACAAACAGGCACAACATAATAGTTACAAAGAGCAGAACCCTACAGCACTTTACGAGTTAAACAGTGGTAGGTTAACCCTTTGAACTCTGCAGTAGCGATGGTCCTTTTTGGAGCATCTTCACATGCTTTGCATTCCTAAAATCTGTACAACTTAAGATAAAAGCTTATGTAAGTTGACAAACCATATATGATAAGCCATATACCTTACATATATGATTATATGAAAAGTATTCAAACTGTCAAACTGACATTTTTCATCAGATTTTACAAAATAAAAAAAAACAAAACACACTAATATGAAAGGTTTTTTAATGTAGAAACATAAACTAAATATTGCTTAACAATTCAGAATTTATTATAACTATGTATGTTATTTCCTTTTTTAGACATGCTCACTTTTATTAGCAGGGTGCAAAGGCGCTGTGATGGATTCATCATTAATTTTTCTGGTGCCACCCTGCTTTTTTGTACCATCGTGGCAGGTATTGGTAAGAGTGAAGAGTGAGTGTGTTTTACCTGTGATCCAGTGGTGAGGGTTATGCAGGTGAGGACAGTTGTAGATGAGCAGGTATTTAATGTTAGTGAACACCTCGTTCACCACCTTGATGCCGATATCAGTGATGATGCCCGGGTTCTCGATGACATCAGCCAGACCGTACTTCACCAGCTCCGAATGGCTCATCTTACCTGCATTTACACACACACACACACACACATAACATCAGTGCATTTTTTAACACACATGTAAACCAAACTTAGTTCAAATCAACATATTTTCATTTCACCAACACTGGATTCACATTTCAGAAGAGTGGCAATTTTCTACTGCAGACTTGTGATTTTTTTAAATGTTGAATTTAACACAATTTATTGAAATTTTTTTTGCAACATTTAAGAGAAGCTGAGGCGAGTTCAGTCATTTATGACACACTGGGCCCCATGCAATAAAAGATATACAAACTAATTTTCTCTTATTTTTGCTCATATAGCAGAAGACGGTAAAGGGTAGGTTTATTGGTCATTTTTTAAACAAAGTTTAAAAAACAAAATATCCAGGATTTGTTATTTTGTTAGTGCCGGTTGATATTTGGGATTCACAAATGTTTTCTTATTCCTGCTCCTCTCTTAGGTAAGAGAAAATTGTACGAGTGGTCGAAAGCATTCTTAACAAGATAAGAGAAAAACATCTCATTTTCACAGTCCACAAACTGTTGCCCAACACAACCAAAAATAAGTTTTACATTTGAGGAACATTTAAAAATGCGTGAATATCATTTAATCAGATGTAGAAAGAGTAAATATAATGACCGGATTACTACATTACAGGGCAAAAAATATACTACTACACTTGGTGCATTGATCCCACTTAATGTAATTTCAGTTATTGTGTATCCCTCTGCTGACCAGAGCTGAATGTACACAAGTACATTTACTCAAGTACTGCACTTAAGTACAAATCTGAGGAATGTTTATGTTACTTGAGTATTTTAAACTCATGCGACTTTAAACTTCTACCCCAATATACTTCAGAGGGAAATATTATACTTTTAACTCCACAACTGTTATTTACTAGATAATTACGTAACAAATTAAGATTTATGTACACAAATGAAAATATGCAAGAGCAACTGTAAATATTACTCTATTATTTAGAAAATTAATTAGCAAATATTTTTATAATTGCGTAAGTCATTTTTCATGCAAAATCATTTCATGGATCCAGTTTTTTCATATAAACTGAATGTATAAGGACTTGCCGTTTTCCATTTTATTATTTTGATAATACTGATTTATTCAATTTATTTTAACCTTTGTGCATGTGCACTTTTACTTTCAATACCTGAATACATTTCCCTGAAATCAGATTTACTTTAACTTTATTTGACAGTAAGCCTACGTCAGTTTCACTGCAGAAGTTCTTCTTACAGCCTTCCTAGCGTCATGTCTCCAGTTTTGCTCATGTGTCAGAGTCTTTGCACACGGCACAAAACCTTCCCTTATGTTGTGTTTAGGGGGCGTTACCTGTGCTAACAGGTATGATCAGTGGGATTCATCATTAAGCGCACCTGGTCACAGCCGATTTGGATAGTTCAGAGCATTTGGTGCGTCTGGAGTTGACTTCTTATTTTTTCTCTTACCAGAATATTAAGAGAAAATATAAGAGAAATGTTGCTGCATGAGGCCTAATAATCCAAACACATTAAGGGAGAGTCTGATGAGGCTGCCAGTTATCATTCTGTCAGAATAATACAAACATGACTGGTGTTCTCTGAGCCTGGTGATGAGATTTGAGAGAAGGGACTAACATTGCAGCAGGAACTCATCCACGTATCCCAGATGAAGCGTCTCAAACTGAGGAAACTCTAGTTCAGCCATTTTGAGAGCTGAGAAGACTCCATCTTTAGTCAGCGAGGGCTGGATACGCAGCTCATGAAGCCTGGTAAACACATAGAAGTCACATCAGTACATGTACATGTTAGTTCCTATTAAGTCATTCAAACAATATTCTCTGCTTTTAGCTGAAGTTTAGAGCCCTTGGGTGAATGTTGTGTTTTATATGACTTGAATGTTAAGGAAACTCTTTGATTATAATAAAACTTTACCTTTAAATCTGAAGTTGGTAACTTTTATTAAAAATAACTTTTTTTATTAATTATTTTATTTTATTTATTTAATTTCTCATCTGTACTTAAGTACTTTTGGTTGGAAGTTTACTTGAGTTTTTATATTTCTGTTGACTTTCTCTTTTACTCTACTACATTTCCTAAACAAAATGTATACTGTTACTCCAACACACATACAAGAGAAGGGAAAAGGGGGGAAGGAAAGAGGGGGGAAGCAATGGATAGAGGAAAGGAGGAATGGGAAGAAAACTACATTTTGTACTTTAAATCCTTTAAGTTGTGACAAAAGACTATGTTTTTCTTCAATTGTAATGCGTGCTCCACTTTTAGGGTGGTGTACATCTAGAAGAAATAAACTCATATTTTTGACTGTTTTTATGCTGGTTACAATTTTATATTCAGCATTTTTTTGTACTTTTACTTTTAATACTTGAGTACATTTAATATCATAAAACTACCTTTGAATCTCAAATTTATCAGAACCCTGTGAAAAAAAATCATATTCCTCTGACTACTCTATAGAGTTCAGCGAGATAATCTTCAAAAGTGAACAACACTTTCTTCTGCTGGCGAACCCTTTGAGACAAGGGAGCCGGAGGTGCTGAAATGCTGACTAATTTCTGGGTTTAAGGACTCATTCCTGCACCACACCACTGTCTTGTAGCACTTCTTATGCCCCCAAATCCCCCCACATGTGAATGAAAACAACCAATCACTGTACAGAGTATTGTTGGTATGCATGCTGTGATGCATGACATCTTTGTAATGGAAAAATTGACATTTACTTTGAGACTCAAAAATTATGTATTTGAAAAATGTTAGAAAGGATGGACTGAGTTTATCAATTCACATAGATCAGATTTTAGGTCATTTTTCTCTGTTACACACAAATATCACTTTTACATTTGTAGTACATCTGTTTTTGTTTTGTTATCTGTTACTTGAAAAAAAAATTAAAAATCTAAATAATGATAATCTTTGACTTGAATAAAAAGTAAATTAAAAAAAAAAAAAAACAATCAGAGAAGGTCTAGCCTGTGGGCGGTGCTTGGCGCTTGTAAATAAGTGTTTTCCTGTTAGGTAATTAAAGGAATTAAAGACTAGCTGAGCACCTGCGAGCAGCAGTGATGATGAGGTAGCCCAAGTCCACTTCCAGAGCGTTCTTACAGGCTCCAAACACAATGGTGTGAAGGTTACGAAATCCCCCTGGGACACACACACACATAGAATCACAGAGAGGCAACAAAACATATAAACACTTCGTCAAAAAGTGTGGGGGTTAGGTGCACTCGACAGTTTTTTAGTTAAATATCTAAAATCGTAACTGGTAGTGAGACAATCCAAATCATCTGTCAGGACCAAATACAGTAAAAAAAAAAAAAAACATTGTTATTCTGACTTATGGAGTAAAAGATAACATGATAAGGCTAAAAAGCAATGCAAACAAAAATGGAACATACAATATTTAAAATTCTTTCTACACAATCCTAGTGTAAAAAAATAAATCCCAATCACATAAATAAGTCATGATTTCATAAGTACTGTAGGAGCTGAGCTATTGTAATACTGGGCCACAAAGTCTTTGACGACGGCGGCACATGTAGATGCAGCAGCCAGTAGCTCCTCAAATACTTGCTACTTTCTTACTATATTTTTCAACAACATGGCCCCTTCTGCTGAAGCACGTCTTTTCTACAATAGAGAAGCACTTAGCATCAGGAAACATTGGGTTTGGACTGAACGCAGCAGACCACGAGAGGATCCCCACCGGCGGCATGTGCCAAGCTGCAAGTCAGACAAGAGGGGAGAAACGAAACCGAAAGCACCAGACAAAGAGAGGGAGGAGACCCAGCATTAGGGTGTGGCTGACCCGACTTGGACCCAGAGCGTCTCCTCTACCAAGCCTTCTTCTGGCTAATGTCTGGTTGCAGGAAAATGGAGTGGATGAGACGTGATTAAGATTCAGCAACGGGAGATCAGAGACTTCCCTGAGCATCTTCACAGAAACATGGTTAAACCCCTAACATCCTAGATCAAGCTGTTACACTGGATGAACTGACCTTGCGGGAGCCATTTGGACACACAACTCTGATGCAAATTCAAATAATGCACTGCAGGAATTGAATGATGCCACCAGCAGCAACATGCCCAAGGAACTGGGTGGAATTTTCATAGTAACTGCAGATATTAATCAACTCATCTTTCAACTCCAAAGATGTAGCAAGATCAAGGACAAAAGTAATTTTGTTTTTTTAAACTTTGTTTAAAAAATGACCAATAAATGTACCTTATACCTTCTTCTACCTTCAAAGATGAAAAAGATGAAAGCAAAGTCCACCTGCAGACTATTAACATACAGTCCCACTTTCAGCAGCAGTCTGATTGAACTACCATGAGAACAAGACACTTCACTGAGAATTATCTTACCATTTACTGTCAACACATGCCATGACAAAGGAAACTAGGACGGAGGTCACAGTGAGCTTGACCTTTGACCAGCAAATTCTGATCAGTTCATCCTCAAACTAAAGTGGAGGTTTGATCCGCATTTGAATAAATTCTCTCAAGGTGTTCTTTACATATCATATTCACAAGAATATGATGCCTGCAAGGTCACAATGACCTTGACTTTAGACTGTTGAGCACCAAAATATAATCAGACCATCCAAGGGAACATTTGTGCCAAATTTGGAGAAACTGCCTCAAGGCGTTCATGAGATATCACGTTCACAAAAATGGGATGGACAAAAAGTGCGTATTACCCCTGCAAGGTGGGTGCAGAAAAGCGGTGCTCATACAAAGTTTACCGCTGTAACGCCACCCTGACACACCATGGCAGGAACCACAGGATGGCCAGTGTTAGCGCTGCCAGCTGTACTGCATTGCTAGCCACTGGCATTTCGGCTCAGCCACCTCCATGTTTGCTTGTGACGTTCAAGGTAAGAGCTGTGTGCATATACTGTAAGTTAAACAAAAGTGTAAAAAAAAAGTACAACTAATGTATACACCCCCTCATTCGGACCAGCACTGAAATTTAATGGGTTCTTCTTTGATCCATGCTTCACTCTTCCACCAAGTTTCATGGAAATCTGTGAAGTATTTTTTGGTAATCCCGTTGTCAGACAGACAAACGGCACTGAAAACATAACCTCCTTGGTGGAGGTAATGAATCCTTTTATATTAACAGCATGATAACAACTCACTGAATCACTTCTATAAAATATATTTTGTTCTAGTAAAAAAAAACACTTAGGACTGTTTATAAGCACATGCTCTCCTCACCTGACCTCCAGCTGTCCTCCACCACATGTTGGATCAGCCCTCCCAGGAAGGGCACTCTCACCAGCTCCAGCTGCTCCAGGTTCCGGGCTGATGCCAGACCAGTAACCAAGGGAACATATTTGAGCGAGTTGGTTGGCCCTGCACAGTTCCGCATGACAAAGGTCCTCAGGCTCACACACAGGAAGTCCTTAAACGGCTGAGGTTTGGTGAGACGAACCCACTTCAGGTAAAGGTGGCGCAGCATGGACACACACGGGATCTCCGGGACATTCACACCTACAATAAACAAGTCAATATGGTCAAATCACGTTTACATGGAGCATACTAATCTGATGAGAATTGCTTTAGTAGCCCAAACAGATTGAACATGATCCATATAAACACCTCTATCAGCTTTAACAGGCCAAAACTGATTCAAATTTCAAGCAGTTGCAGATAGTTTAAACTTTTTCATAAACCGATCAAAAGAAAATTTGTATTGTGTAAATGATGAAGCTGATATGAAATAAAAATATAAAAAAAATATGAAATCTTTTATTGCCCCAGAGGGAATTTGTCTTGCACTGAGAGCATAAAAAGACACAAACTACAAAAGACATCAGCAACCACACAAGATAACATAAATAACATGAATCAGCAAGTCATAATAAAATTAAAAATAATAAAATACAATTTTAAAAAAAATCATCAGCTGATTCATCTCTAGCTGTTTATCACATTATATTCAAGTTGTTCTTAATGACTCCAGGTACTGTACACTTGGGTCTTTTTATCTGAAACGAGTGCTGTTCTAATAACTTTATAGTTGTTTTGCTGTAGGTACTACATCATTTTGTACACTGGCGCTATATGTATATATTAATATTTGATATATAGTTGTTGCCACTATATGTATATATTAATATTTGATATATAGTTGTTGCCACTAGTCCTTTGATATTAGCTTGGTTTTGTCTGAGCCGTAACAGATAGCAACCTCAAGCAGAGCAGGCATCTTCCTCGACCAGTCGAAGGGCGGATGCAGAGGAAACAAACACTATGCAAAGTACATCAGTTGTAGCTGTGGTATTTTTTCAAACTCTTCATCACAAACCCGTTCACTCACCGGATGAATTTACACACAGTATTTCTGATGAGTTTCCTGTAATGTGGAGGCATCAGCAGGAACTGTTTGTTATCTATTGTGATCCTACTCACCCACAAGATGAAGGGTCTGGATCTTTGCAGTTATGGGGATGGTCAGTTTGTTCTCCGCAGGAATGGGAAAAGCCCCATTACGGTTGCGGAACTTTCCCAATATATGAACCTGGGGCATGTAGTTCCATATGGCCTCCACCAGCTCCAGATGGGACGTCTCCACACCCTGAGATGAGGTCAAATAAGGTTATATGACAAATGAAACCGTGTGACCTTGTCTGTCTCATTTTTGTGAATGGAATAACTCAAGCAAACCTTGAAGAGTTTTTTTTTTCAAATTTGGTACAAACGTTCACTTGGACTCAAGGCTGGACTAATTAGATTTTGGTGGTCACAGTGACCTTTTATTCTTGTAAAGCGATTTCTTAAAAACACCTTAAGGGAATTCCTTCAAATTTGGCACAGAAATTCCCTTGGACTCAGCGATGAGCTGATTTGAATTTTGTGTTTATTGGTCAAGGTCACTGTGACATTGTTTCCATCTCATTTTCACAAACGCAAAATCTGATGATGGCCTTGAGGGAGTTTCAAATTCCAAATTTACCACAAACATCCACTCAGACTCAAAAATGGACTGATCAGAATCTGGTGGTTGAAGGTCAAAGGTAAAGGTCACAGTGACCTCATGAATAATGTTTTTGGGCATAACTCAAGAACCTTGGGTTCACGGAGGCACAAAACCGCATGGCAGTATGTCTACTTAACTCTGTGCCTTGGTCGGATACATGACAAGTAAGGGTTTTTTGTTGTTGTTTTTTTCAAAAGTGAAACGATAAACATCCCAGCTTCTACTAACTTAATTTGTGTTTGTTAAAATTTATCATTACCAACAGCTAAAAAAAAGGTTCTGAATAGGCTGCTCGCTGCTTAAAATGTCTGGCCCATTGACATTTCCTGGTTTTAAAATCCAGCCCCATTGAATCTGTCATTGAATAGCCCTCCTCTCGACTCTCTGGGATGATCAGTTTAAGTGCATCTCACTGCAGCAGAATATCAATCTCACATTACATACTGACCAGCAGATTGGGACAAGCCTGCAGTGCCTCCAGAACTCCGGGAATACTGAAAGCCTCGTAGCCTCTGACTCGTCTCCTCTCAAGGTATCGTGGGTGGAGGCCATAGAGCTGCTCCAGATCTGGCATCTTCTTCAAAAGGAGCAGAAAGCTGCTGTCTGTGAAGCCTGAACCAGAAAACACCAGAAACACGATCAGAGCATTTCCTCAGTATGTATCAAAACAGCATCATCAGTAGAACCAGCTGAAGGATGCTCATACATGAGCACAAATATCTCAGCTTGTGATACCTGTGAAATAAGCTGATATACACATGTAGTAAACCTGTCTAAATACACTCAGCAGTGCAACACAGTCACACCTCTTCTGTGCTATGGCAAATTCCTTCTCAATATCTGCCTCCAGAGCTCTGCAGCTAGTCCAGAAGGCTGCTCCACACCTTGTATTCAAACTTCCCACGTTATCCAAAATGGCTTTGCTTCTCTGTTCCTATAGTGGTTCACCAAGGCAGCCGACATCCAGTTCAAGACTCTGATCTACCACCGACTAAAACTAGACTTTTAAAATCAATGTAAACATATTTGTCCGTCTGAAATCGGACTAGGAATTTCTCAAAACCTGACTAACACTACCAGGAAATGTGACTGGAAGTTGAGCTGTTCCATCATGTCAACACATCGGACTCTAACCAGACTTGGTGTTCTGTGCATGCTCCTAGTCACCGCGCCTGCCTCCCTCTGTGGTTAGGGATAGGGACCGTTTGTTACTTGTGACGCAGCATCAGGAGCAATTTGGGGTTCAGTATCTTGCCCAAGGATACTTCGACATGTTACCCTGAGGAGCAGAAGATCGAACCACTGACCTTCCGATTAGAGGACAACCCGCTCTACCTCTGAGCCACAGCTGTGTACATGTACATGACGCAACAGTTTTCTACCCCAAAGTTATCATAAATAAACAGTTATGATTGAGATGCAGTCTATATCATAGACTGGGACAAGGAAATGGCCTCATTGAGCAATAACTGTAGCTCCATTAAATCGTACATCGAAACATACTGAGTGTCTCAACCCTACACTCCAGCACGAGCATTGAGTATGATTTATACTCTTTATGGCTCCCTGACACAAGGTTCTCTTTTTGTGTCAAGCACAAGCGGTCTGAAAGAGACCACAGGGACAGTTAAAATGCTTTAAATTCATTATGTCAGTGTCCGCTAACACTCAATGACTTCTTGATTATCAACAGAATAATTTGTTTGTACACCGGCTGTAAATTCTGAGCATGTTGCAACAGACAAGGTGTTGAACTAAACGTTGCTATAAACGCTTACAGCTTGAGCGCTATCAAGGGAGGCCTGCGCCATGATGCTAGTATAAACAAAACTTCATGCTATTCTACTCCTGGACAACTGGACATCCTGCTGTCCCGAGGAGCCTGTGATCTTATTTCAGCCAAAGCTCTTCTCTGGTCTTGGCCACAGTGGTGGAATTTAACCCACACTGAAGTCAAGACAGCGCTGCCCATCTTTCACCAAAAGCTGAAAAACACCTTTTCAGGCAGCATCTCCTTATCACATGACAGAACTCTTATTTCTTAAAAGTTAACTAGAATTACTGCAACGTGTTGTATGCCACGTTACACTTGAATAATTCACATACACCTTCTCCCCAGCAGCACAGAGGAGGATTGGGTCACAAGACTGGGACAGACACAAGGTCACAATAACCTTGACCTATGACCACCAAATTCTAACCAGCTCATCCTTGAGTCCAAGTGGATGTTTATGCTAAATTTAAAGAAATCCCCTCAAGACGTTCCTGAGATATCTCTTTCACAAGAATGGGATGAAGGGGTGGACATCCCAAATACATAATGCCTCTGGCCTTAGCTATTGCTCGCACAGAGGCAAAAAAACCTTGTGCTGTAAGACTGGACACTAAACATGCTCTCAGTTGTTTGTTTGTTAGAAATGAGGTGATTGTGCTGCAAGCTCTTACCTGAAGGCATATACTCCCACCACCGACCAGCGCACAGATCCACTACCTTGACCACTCGCAGGTACAGAGTTACAGCTTCCCGAAGCTTTCTCGACAAACATTCCATACACATAATGTCCTTCATGGGAAGATACCTACAAAACAAAACATGTAGACACTTTAAAACCCTTTGCACCTTAGGTTAAGGTCAAGGTTCAAGGTGCCAGAGTGAATAAAACGAAAAAGAGTTGTTTTTTTAATAAAAAGTGCCAGTGAAGGATGCCCCGCATCCCCCGACAGAGGTCTTAGCTAAGAACCTAAAACCCTAGAAATGTCCAGATTTTCTTTCAATATCTTAAAGTCTAAAGACATTCTAAAATTCTACAAATGTCCTCAAATTATAAATATGTACAGAAATCCAAGAAATGTCCCAAAATCTTAGAAAGTTTCTAAAATTCTAGAAACATCCTAAAATCGAAGAGATAACCGTAGATCCTAGCAATGACCGAAAATCCTAGAAATGACATACAGTCCTGGAAATCTCCTAAAATCCTTGAAATGTCCTAAAATCCTAGAAGGGTCCTTAAAGTCTAGAGATGACCTAAAATGCTAGTAACATCCTAAAACCCAAGACATATCCTCAAATTAAAAAATTGTCCTAAAATCCTAGAAACACACTAAACTTCTAGAAATGTCATAAAATTCTATAAAGGCCCTAAAAACCTAGAAATGTCCTAAGATTCTACAAATGTTCTAAAATCTGAGAAACGTCTGAAAATCTGAGACACATCCTAAAATCCTAGAAATGTGTATGGGGCCATTGCAATTGGCCCCTTGCCCCCTGTCATAGTGCAAAAGTGGCCCAGAGGCAAAGTAAGTTGAGTATCCCTGTTCCAATATCTTTAGGTAGAATGCTGCAAATCAGGAGGCAGGACTGCTTTAAGGTAGTACTGGATTTTTTAAATGATATTTGCATCAATGTACAGATTAAGTTCCTTGATTTTGAAATTGTAACTGTGATGTCAACTGTATCCTTACCTGTACACAGTCACATCGTCGTGCTGTCATCCTACTCATGGTAATGGGCTAGCAAGATATGTGATTAAAAAAAGCTTACCCATACTGTAGAGCCACAGCCAGCCTTAGAATCTATAGTTAAGTAGAGTGCAGGTGAAGGGCAGGTGTTGTACCTGAATATATGACAGAGGACTTCATGGGACAGCTCATTGATGTAGTCTTTGGGCTCAGTAGGTCTCAGGACCAGTTCCCCTCCACTGCTGCCCAATACAGGCTGGAGTTTAGAAGCCTTCCTCCTCGGACCCATCACTTGTGCGTCACGGCCCAGGTTTACACGCACACACATACACACACCGCACTTTCTCCCTCCTGCAGCCTGGAGGCTCTATTTCCTGAGCATGAACTTTAGTTCTGGACACAACACCACAGAGGAAGACATGTTAATAGGAGCAAGGGGACAGAGAGACAGGGGCCCAATCCCAAACCACTCCCTACCCACTCCAACTTCACTACCAGTGTCACTCAGTAAAATAAAAAGAAAATAACGGTGTGATAATGGGACGCCCTCTATACTCCACCGAAGGAAGGAAGCAGAGGTAACCATAGCGATGGATGGACGCGCTATGAAGTATATTTCACATATTTTCATTCATTTTTATGTAGTTTATGCATGCATACAGGCATCTGTGGGTTTACTAGAAGTCAAGTAACCATAGGGACATAGTGATATTCTCCTCTTTTTTTTGTTTTATCTTTTACCACTTTAATACATTCTGTGATTTTGATTGGGACTGTAAAGTCAGCGTGTGGCAAAACAAAAGTGAGAGTGCTTAATCTAAAATACCTGACAAAATAGAGAGGTGGAACTCACATTTGTATGTTGTTTGTTCCATTCTCCTGATTCATGTGCGCTTCCAGCTATGACCATCTTAAGCCTGCAAAGGTGGAGACTCGCTATTTAAGGGGTTAACAGTCGAATTCCACTCCACCTTAACCGTTTTGGGACGTCACTTAATATGGCAAACGCGCAAACAGAGGGGAAGTGGATAGGGCGAGGGGATGGGGCCAGTTTGGGATTGAGCCAGAGAGTGCTTTTCATTTGCCTTGTTTAATGTCTCCTCGATCCTCCAACAACCTGGAGACCTATCTGCTGTTCCATCATGAAAAAGGTCTCACTTCTCTTATTTATGCCCGAAGTAGGCATGAGTGCAGAAATGTTTCATCAGACCAACACACCTTGACTGGACACTGCAGCTCATCAGGCTGAAACGAAACCACATCACCACAACATGCAGTTATACAGCAGGACAAATATCACAAACAGCTCAGATACAGTGCCAGACTGCTCCAAACTGACTTTGCCTTAAAAGCAGTGGATTTGTGTTAACTATAGGTTAGGCCAACACAGGAACCATAAAACATCTCTCTGCATACAGCAGAATGGTTTTGTTTGTGATCCCATTCTGTCATTTCTACTTTTAACATGCATTATGGATCATATTATGTTCTGGGAGAGTAGGGGGGTCTGATGTCTCCCAGAAATAAATCACATTTTCATTATCTATCCAAGTTCTTTGTAACATATGGTGCTAATAATCTCTGTAGGCTAGATAAAACCAGACATTCCACTAAGAGATTGGCTATATTTAGGCTATAAAATTTCCACATTCAGGTCTCTAAAATAATTTCAACACATTCAATACAAATCATAATCTGGATTAGAAATTATTTGAAAAAAAAAACATTGACAAATACTAACGCATTTATAAAAAATTCAAAACAAATTAATAAAAACACCTTGCTGTCAGTAAAAAAATTCCTTGCTTGTTGTCAGTGTCTGAGCTACACCCCAACTGATATATCGTCTGATATTGGCCCATCACAGATATATCGGTATCATCTTATATGTTGTCTGAAATGCACAACATGAAAAGTGTATTTTTCATACAACATATTGCAGAAAAAGATGCTTAGAGTAATTTTGGATTATAAATGCCAATGAAGTTCACGGTCTCAGTGCACTGATGTCATTTTTGACACAAAAGTTTATTGTTAAGCTGCAAAATATCACAAACTGTTTTGATTGATCAGAATGCAGACATTAATGCACGTGATGATGCTTGTCATAAAGATAATTTGAAGGCGTTGAAATGTAGACAATCATTAAAAACTGGAGCACTGGCAGTGTTGTGCACCTCTGTGCATCAAAACTGTCTGTGCCTCACATCTTACATGGGAGGGACCAAGACATGAGGAGAGGATGCAAGTGTGGAGGAAACAAGGAGACACTTCAGACAAATGAGAAGCACATGGAGAGTGGGTAACATGCACAGTTTCCTGGTTGCTCACAAGTGGCTAAATAAAGCTCCAGAACGTCATCATGGTGAGCTGCACTGAACACGGCCTTACAGCCTTGTTGTTGTGGGGTCATTGAATAATGCAACCGCAGTGCAGTTTGATTATGACCTATCATAAGCTTTTTACTTCTAGTGATTGCATTTAAGCTTCAAAAATCCTGAAAGTGGTGTTCATTAAGATTATCTAGATGGAAAAACTTGTATCATAAACATTTGTTGACCACAGATCTCACTTTTTGTGATAATCCAAAGTAAAAATTCTGTAGGCTTTTAAATGAGGGAAACAGGACAAAGGTAACCTCGGTGTCAGCCTACATAAAATCATCATACAGGGGGCACACTGTTCGTTTCAAAGCCTGGCACCGTTCCTGTTAGCTTTCCGTAGCTAAGCATGGATATATTAAGAAGATTTGGATACAGCATGGAGGTGGGGCCCCGTTCATTCCTATGAGAGCTGCACAATAGTGCTTGAAGCAAAAAGAAAAAGCTATTTTTCTGCAGTATGAAATTACCCTTCTGCATTACTAGGCCCATGAGGCATGCACGCTGGGGCAGAGCGCGGCCAAGTGGCTAACTTCCACCAGCAGAGCGACTGACCTCCAGTTTAGTGCTTTGCAAGCTTTAATGGAAGTCTAAAACATTTACTCTTGTGGCTCTTTTAGACTTTCCACAGACATTTTCCATTTACTTACATTGGGAAAGAGATGTCGGTAAATCAGTGTCTTCAGTGTCCCATGAAATGACTCATTAAACAATCTAGATTTAAGCCATCCAGTTTGTTAACATTTGGAAAGCCTATGAGAGCTGCAATATTAAATTCTTTAGACCACCATTCAAAGTAGCAAAGCACCAAACCAGATGTCAGTCACTCTGTAGGCAGAAGTTACCGGCTGGAGCACACTTGACCACTCTTGGCTGCTGCAAGTCTCTAGTGCAGATGTCTCATAGGCCTGTAGGTCTAGGTATTTTATAAAGAGCTTTTCTTGCTTCATGCACTATTGAGCAGCTCTCACATGAATGACCATGGTCCCTCCTCCAAAGCAGTATGCAGTCTTTCTTAATACATCAATGCCAAAAATGGATGTCCTAGGATGCTACCTGATTGCTATTCGCTACATGCACCTGTTAAGTGACTGGCTGCCTGGACATTGCTGTTGGACACTGCTGGACTTCAGCTCTCTCTGCTGGAGTCGTGGAATGGAAGATGACAGCAATATACACGAACCAAATGATCTTACAGCTGGAAGTTTCAGCTCTGTCATCAGAAACAATCTGCAGCATCAGGCTCTTCAGCTGCCTGACGCTTAGCTGGCCTCACCAGATACTCAACAACTTCAGTTACTTCACACTAAAGCAGAGATCTTGTGCAGCTGTTGAGATGACACGACACGGTCTGACGTCACGGCAGTTGCACAAGTTAAAAACGTTCCTGATCACAACACCTGGTGGAAGTTTAGTGTCTTTAGTCAGGTTATATTTCATACATGCTTGGTGTCACTGCTGATGTGTGACGGTGCAGCAGCTCACTAATGGACATCTAGTGACCGCATGTCGCTTTCGATGTTAAGCTTTGAGCAAAAACACAAGAAGATAAACAGCATTCTCCATGTTTGTGTGAGCCAACTGACACGACAGGACTTGTTTACAAACATGTGTCCCTTTAACGTGTCCACACACGATGAGGACGGGCATTAAAGCTGAAGGAGCCCCTGTCCACCGCACCTGTCCTGTCACACACCTTTAACGCTATCATGCTGTAAAGTTCAGTCTGCTCTTTGTCAAAGCTAGCTTACTAGTTAGCATAGCCACAGCTAACACTGTACACAAAGACAGAAGCAGCTCAGTAAACAGCACAGCAGACAAAAGGACTCACTGTGTGCCGCCTGATAGAAGGCCTGCAGCACAGGAGCTCACCTACCGGCATTTCTCGAGCCTAGCCGCGGTGTTGTGTCTCTTCAGCCATCCTGGGAGTGATTTGCTAAACACTGAGTTGCGCTCATGTTGCGCTCTAGCACTTGTTCTTCTTCTTCGTGTTCATTGGCGGAGCGCAGCTTGACGTATAATGTTCATACTGCCCCCTGCTGCAGGGGAGGGAAACTCCTATCACTTTAAGCACGGATACACAAGTCTGCTGGAAAAAAACAGCTTATGCTGGTAGCCAGTTTCAGCTGGTGGAAGATGGTCTTATATTATCCAGTTCTTGCTGGTCTTTGGTGTGAACACTTCCTGGTTCTTGCTGGTCAGACATGCTGGGGTGAGCAGCCTGTTGAGTTGCACTTATATCTTTATACATATCCCATGCAGTACACTTAACTGATTTATGCCCTTTGCTTTTCATACTTGCCCCTCATGACACTGTTATTTCATCACACTCAAGGACATTGATTTGGCTTCAGTGTTGCAGGAACTTCCATGGATGAACCAGACTATCACAAGCTGGTACAACCAGCTCCATCAAAAATTATGCAAAAGCATACCTAAACAAGCTGTTCAACCAGCTTAACCTGATCAAGCTGCTCTTTTATTAAGCATGCACAGGGGCTACTTTTGCAAAATATGGAGGCCAGAGGCCAGTTGAACATGTACGCAGGAGTCTTTCTAAGATTTGAGAACACTGGGCTGTAGCCTGGACCACTGTTGGGGTGCTTGGGGGAAACCTTCCCTGGAGCTTTTTTTTTAAATAAACAAACTTTACTTTAATGCTTTTTATGTGCACTCTGACATTTTATGTATATTAAAATTTACTTGAATTGAAAAATGGTAGGGCTGCACGATATTGGGATGTTACAATATTGTGATTATTTTGGAAGATATTGCAATTGCAATATGAGTTGCCATTTTAGTGGGAATGCTCTTTTTTTCATTTCACATTTGTATTGATTTTCTTTAATAATACATTCTACACAAAAAGCCATGACTTATAAAAGTAGAAAACAGAACCTAACAAAACAAAAAAGGACAGTCTGCAGTAATCAAGAGCTTCTAATTAACAGAAAGAAACTATCACAGTTTTCAGAAAACTTCTTTCCAAAAAGGAAAGAGGTGCTGGGGAAAGGTTTGCACCTCTTTCCAAAAAGGACATGGCATGACATGACATGGCATTCCCATGTAGGATGTAAGAACGTTCCTATTGCGACCCTACATTCTCAACAATTTCTGTCATGTATCAGGCCCATTCTAAATAGCTTTGATGGGTTGTAATAATATCTATGTATAATTTTGTAATGTGTAAATTTACTTCTCATATCTCTTGTGGCCCACGCACTATTAGAGATTATACCCTGCCATGTCGACTCTTCAATATCTTGTCCCAAGTCCCTTTGCCAAATTAACCTTAAACTATCACAGTGATTACTTTGTATATTTATAATGCTTTTATAGAACAATGAAGCACTGTGTGTTTTGGCTGGTAAGTCAAAGACCTTCTGCATCATACTGGGTTCCTAAACCCTTGTTAACTTTGAACAGGCCCCCTATACTGCTCAGTAGTTGGAGATATTTCCAGAATTCTTCATTTCCTAGCATGTTAATAAGTTCCACTCTATCGTAAAAGTCATGCTATTCTGTATAAAAGGTATTGCAGAATTAAGGGCCAAGTTGTCTCACCTTTAAGCCACCACGGGAGGTAGTAATAGCGCCAAAATGGTCTTTGTATAAACACTACAGCTGGGAAGATGGGACCTTGGCCAGTATTAGTGTGACACTTTAACGGCGTGTTACGCGTGTGACCGACCACAGGAGATTAAATAAGCAGCTGTTAGCATTTAGCAGCAAACACCAATAAGAAGAACTGCAGCTGTAAATATGCATGTGTTGCGCTATGAGATTTAGGGGGCTCCTTACCCTCCAAGCAGAGATCAGCAGCAATATAACAAATGCTAAATGACATGCATGTAATTGCCATGTTATGCCATTGTTATTATTTAGAAAGCGCTGTCAACGCATATGTTATACATCACACTGGAGGCAGGTGTCACATTAAATGTCACGCCCGTCACGCCTCTGTTGGTCCCGTGATGTCAGAACCATTGTCAATGTCACCAACATTTCCCCCAAAGTGTAAGTTTTCAATCTTCATGACCCCCTGGTGTCTGACTGCAGTATAGATCCTAAAGCCCGCCCCTCCATGTTATTGAATGGGACATAGGCCAAACTAAAAACTCAAAGTACATGCCAAATACATTTTTTCCAAAGATGGTTTCTGTCACTGAAGGTAGCTCCCATCTCTCTGATGTTTGTTCAATGGATCATTTTTCTGATAAATTCAGTTTTAATGAGTTATTGAATTCTACAAAAAAGGGATTTTCCACCATCTTTATATGCAGTCTATGAGCCAGACTGACAGTTTGGCCGAGAAAAGGTTGCTGCACCAGCTGTACCTCTTTATAGTGTCCAGTCTCCAGCGTGGATCCTTTAATCCAGCAGACAGCAGCTTGACTCCTGAGTCTGCTGGCTTATTGTAGCTCAGGTCCAACTCTTTCAGATGGGAGGGGTCGGAGCTCAGAGCTGAGGCCAGAGAAGCACAGCCTTCCTCTGTGATCAGACAGCCGGACAGCCTACAAACACACATAACAACACACATGTCCCACAATATGAGTATACTGTGAGGGCTGAAAAGGTCCTGCAGTACTGCCACCTACTGTTAGCCTGGTAAGACCATCCTGATGATGTGAGCTCAACATTCTGTTTCAGTCTCTGTCTCAGTCCGAACTCTCTTTCCCCTCAAACACTTTCCAGAAATTACAATCCAGTACAAACCCATGTTCACTGTTGTTTGGCTGATGGAAGAGCAGATATGAGACGCTGCAAAGCCGGGGATCAAGGCCATGCCAATCAGAGTTCATAATGCAGATCGATGTTCACTATGCTTCAGACAGACAATGCGGACGCTGCCAGCTGGTGATCAGCAAGCCAGAGGTAGCTGGCTGCACAATTAGAAATGTTCACTGTGTTGCAAAAACCTTATGGGGACTGTTGTAGAAGAGTTACACCTAACTGTTACTAATTGACAATATATTTGTATAGTAGAGGCTATGTGGTGTTTGTGATTATTGTGACTGTTTGTGAGTGTTTGGGACTGTCTGTGTGTATGCTTGGGTTGTCTGTCTGTGTTTCTGTGTTTCAGGGGCTGGGCGTGGCTTCTGGGTGCTGGAGCATTGGGCACACTCTCTCACCTGCACCTCATCTGCAATCATCTCCTCACAGCTTAAATACTCCGGCTTCACTTCTCCTCACTGCCAGATTATTGCCAGCTTCACAAGTGGTAGATCGGCAGTCTCAGTTTGAGTTTCTCTTTGTGCTTTTTTGATTCGCTCTCGTGCTTTTTGGATTTTTGCTCATTGTACCTTTTTGTGTTTTCTCCAGTGCCTCTCGTCGCCAAGCTCCAGCGCCTCACCACCCAGCCCCTCGCCTCCGTGTTCAGTCACCACCTCGGGATCTTCATCACCCTCCACCTCAATGACCTCACCTGCCATCGCTGCCCACATGGTCCCCGGCTCCCTTATCCAACTACCATTCCCTTCCATTACATTATTCTAATTAAAAACATTCTTTGTTACTTTGTTTCTCCTACGCTAATCCTGTCCGAGTGTTTGCTCTGGGGTCATCCCCCATCCACGGATCCCACACCAACACAGGCTAGTGGTAAAGTCAGAGGTGGTCTGGTCTTCTAATTGATCCTCCATGTGAGCCTTTAAAGATGTCTTCTTGTCTGATTGTTGGTTTCTTGTCTGTCTGGTTTCAAGGATGCTGTTTCAATCTGTCTGACCTCATGTTCATCATTGACCTCTGCAGTCCCTCCCTTTGTGATGTAGAACTCTGGGTAAATCTCATTCACAGGGGTTGGGCTTCCGGCTTTAGCGATCCCCTCAAACATACATTGAAACTTCTTCTGCAGGTTAGATTTGAGTTCACGCTGACAAACTGCAACTGAATATCCTGAATGAGCATACAACAAAGAATATCAATAAGTTAGAATAAAGATTAAAAAAAATATTGTAACATGTAATTTCCTTAAACATTGAGTACATTAATTAATGTTGGTCCATCTCTTGAGACATTAGTAAATATACCTTTCATCAATCATGTTAAATCTTTAGAGATCTTACTGCTCTGCAGAAAGCCAGCTCCTTCTGCTTCATTCTCCTCAGGAAGTGCAATGTGATCTTCAAAAATGTGTCTCGTCTACTCCTCCTCTGCTCTTCATCCTCTCTGTCCGACTGCTCCTTGTCCTCCCTCAGACTGTCTAAGCATTCTGGGTTATTTGAACTGAGAACCCTCGGGATTTTTGTAAGCACGATCTTCACAAAAGTGACAATGTTTTCCTCCAGCTCCTGAAACAGGGTATTATATAAATGACACAATCAAACTAAAATCATGGAACTAAAACTCAAATCCACGAGGGACTATCTGACAGTTCACTAGTCTAAAAAGTTCAGCATGGGAATGATTGTGAACAGAGTCTATATAAAACTAGTTGTTGTACACGTACAGACGATAAATATGGAGTCCAGGTGTGTTTGATGCTGTGGGCAGACTGACCACTGGGAACCTCTGACCTCTCCCAGTCCACTCTGTGAAGGAATTATGAAAAATGTGCTCAAAATATGTTTGTGCACACCGTGGACCTCTGCTGTTAGAATGCAACAGTGTCTGTGTGCTCTAATGCACTGCTGGGCAGGATGGTTTTTAATTCCTCCTCTAACACCTGGGCCCTATATTCCGAGTCTATAAAAACAAGGTATGATTCATCGTGCTCTCTCACAGTCTGCTTACCCTGTCTTATACTCCATCTCCCTCATTAACTAGCCAAGGAGCATGGTCCTGTTGAAGCTCTCAAAGTCACTCACAGTATGTTTCCTGAGCTGGTCAACTTGCTTTATGTCCTCAAGGGATGTGCTGTGCGACTGTCCTAAACTCTTAATAGTCCTAAGAGAACTAACAGCGCAGTCTACAGCTCTTCTGAGCTTTCAGCCAACTGTTTTCTTCACCAGTCAGTTTGGTTCACTCCCAATAGCTCTCCCCAGCCCCTTGGTATTGCTTCCCCTCCCTCACTGTGCACTGCTGAAGTCCCCTGGAGCAATGCACTCAGAACCTCCAGTGGCTCCAGTGGAGCTTCTCAGTGTCAGACTGGTTGTACTGGTCAGCTTCCAGATAAAACATGACAACAAAACAGTTCAAATTCTCTGAGTCAACAGTTCAAATATCAATCAGGTAAATTTAAGGTGTCAGGGTACTCTGACATCACACCCATCTCACTCACTGATTGGTTAGTTTTGTGGAGATGAGAGAGTGGTTGAATCTCCCTAATTTCCACCAGGTTCGTGTGGGGTCTGGCTCCGATCTGTCACCGTAGACAGACCAAATAGATTACACTCTAGTCTATGTTCTAATTTCTGCTGGCTCCGCTGCATTGCGGATTGACTCCGTCTCAACTCCGGCAGTCCAGAGGCTTGCGGATCAGATATGCAAGGCTCCTATTTTTGCTGGACGCCAGATCACTTTGCATAAATTCAGCCAAATTTAACACAGAGCAGACAGGAAATCAGACAGTGATACAGCATTAAAACATCCACCTACTTCTCAGAATAAAACACTCTGTGTTTACATCTGATTGTATTTCACTTCACTACATCAACAACAAGTCAAAATGAGCAGATCCAGGCATGTTGTATGAAAACTAATCTCAAATGCATTTTTATTAGCTTTAGACTTTTATCCTCCAGCAGCAGATTGTCTAAAAACAAGAGGAGGCTCCATGGATGCCCCACTCTTCAGGGACACACAGCTGGGTCCATGTTCAGGTTCAGCATCAGGTGATTCTGGTCTCTGGAGGATCCTGAAACAAAAACAGCAATAGTACAATCATTAAAGGTCACATGTTTAGTTAAAATGTCTGTGGTCAAAATACTACAATAATACTACTCTTGCTGACTAGGTCGGGGATCTACATCAGCAGATGTGAACTCTGTTTATTGCAATAAAACTCAGAAAAGAAACATGCTCTCTGTTAATTTGTTTTTCATACTTAATTAGGAGAAAATACTACCTGCACCTGGGTACATCTCCTCAGCAAATCTGTTATGACCTCTTGTTAACATGCCATATCGTGTGCTTCTTTACTAATTTAAAAACTAATCTTTGGTGACAAATCTGAAAAAAAAAAAAAATCAACTCAAAAATAGAAGTTCATTCAGTTCTTAACTTATTCTGTCAAAAGCTTCTATGAGCTCCAGTCATTAGCTGATTTGTTCACTGGCTGAGGTATGGTGTGTTGTAGAAATAATTTACGACCAGTCCAAAAGTTTGCTGTGGTGGTGTGAGCTCAAGAGTTTTTTTTTGAGTCATACTGGTGAACTGACAGACACAGAGCAGGTCTGAGTCGATGAGCTGACCCCAAACAAAGGAGATGAAAGCACATATGCTGTAAAGGCAGGATGTAGATCAAAAGCTGCCCCCAGACTAAGTGACTGGCAAGTCTGCAGTAGCCAGATGTGTATTTGCTTCATCAGGTGTTTATCTTTCAGTTGACACAAACCTGGCTCAATGTTTGTGACAAAGAGGGAGGACACAGTCAGAAAACAAATGCAACAAAGTTCAATAAAGTAAATAATGCAATAAAAATAAGTATGTAGTGAAATCCAACAGAGTGTGTAGGAGCCATTAGTTATGTCTATTTATTTTTCTGTTTGTGTTTTCTTTGTAAATAAGATTCACCACGGTTGGCAGTGCAGGTCGTCACGGTTTTTATCACATACTCGCCCGTTTTTGTCAAGATAGTCATCACAGTAGGTTTGACTGCAATGAAATCTGGTCGTTTATAAATGTTTATCGCTAAAAGAAACCTCAAGTGAGAATTTTGCCCGAGTTCGAACCCGAACTTTGAACTTTAAAGGTTCTACTCGTCTTAAAAAAGGCAGTTGCTAACAAGTGGCTAAATGGGACTATAGTGTTTGTCGGGGACGTTAGATGTCATCACAGCGGACACAGAAACTCATTAATCCCACATGTCCACGTTTACAGCCTTATAGAGTCACACTGGTACATTTCTCTGTTTACAATATTTTTCGACTGTGTTTTAACTATAAGTCAGTGTTTAACAATGTTATTGGTCTGAGATTTTCTATAATTATGGGATCCTTACCAGGCTTTGGGATCAAAGTTATTATGCCTTGTTTCATAGCGTGGCGGAATGTGAAATTGTCAGTAGCTTCCTTAAACATAAGAGAAAATGGACTTTTTAACAAGTCCCACAAATGTTTAAAAAAGTTGGCTGTAAGACCATCACATCCTGGTGACTTATCCAAAGCCAGACTCTCTACTGCTATAATTAGCTCATCAGAAGTAATATCAGTATCACATAATTCTGCAAACTCCTTGTCTATATGGGAGTAAGAGTTGAGATATGGTTGAAGAAGGAGTCAGCATCAACAACAGAAAAGGCTGATGGGTAAAAGTTACGATAGAAGGAAACAATTTCCTCACCAATCAAGGCTGGATCAGAACAAATTTGGTCATGAATAAATAAGGCTTTGATCGAATTTCTTTCCTGCCTTCTTTTCTGTAATTGACAGAAATATGATGTACTCTTCTCTCATTCCCCTATCAATTTTGCCCTGGATCTTATGTAGGCCCCTTCAGCTTTTTTTCAATAGATTTCATTAAGTTTAGTTTGTAGAATTCGTAGTTTTTGCTTATCATTGTCAGAAAGTGATGATCTGCAGCAGCTGTTTATTTCTTTGATAATATTGATTTCTGATCATTTTTAACTTCTGTTGAGAGACTTTCAAAATTTAATAGTGTGTTCTCTGAATTTAAACTTCATGAATTCCAATTTAGAGATGTAAGAAGTAATAGATTTATGTAGCATCACTTCCATTGTAATGGCTTTTATATCTTCATGAAAGATCTGGAATTTTAATAAACTAGAATTAAATTTCCAGTAACCCTTGTTTCTAAAACATCTGCCAGGGGTAGTAAAAGACAGCTTAATAACAGAGTGATCAGTGAGAGGAGCTGACATACAACAGTCAGAAATATGGCTTAACATTGGAAAAGACATTAGCCAGAAGTCTATTCTGGATTTGATTGTGTCGTTTGGTTTGAACCAGGAATATTGTTTGATATCTGGCTGTCTAAGGCGCCATGTATCTAACAGATTGTGGGTGCCACAAAAAAACAGATAGGTCAGGATTATAGGAGCTGTTTTGAGATTTGAGGATTTCTATCAAGACAGTCATCAATGACCATATTGAAATCTCCTCCTATAATAATGCTAGCAATTGGATAAATAAGCTTAAGGGATTCAATGGCATTAGAGACATCCAAAATCAACTGTTTGTTATGAGTTAGGTTATTAAAGCCATAAATATTGACCAAAATGCAGAATTGCTCATCAGTTTCCAGGACACAGATTAGCCAATGACCTTTATTATTTATTCTAGAGGTAGTCAATTTACCAGGAGAGTTACAGAGCACAATAGCCAAGCCTGCTGATCTAGTGGAACCGTGGTCAAAGATAATTTTGTCGCCCCACTGATTTATCCAGAAGTTTTCATCCACTAGTTTTGAGTGTGTTTCTTGCAGAAAAATAAATTTAGTTTTTTCGCCCTTACAAAATAAAAATATCGATTTTCTCTTAGTGTTTTTTCTTAAGCCCCTAGCATTAATTGAGATACAATGAACGCCGCCACGGCTGTATCCAGATTTCACTATAAAACATCCATGATCAACTCAACGAGGTCCCCTGTTAGTATATACACCTGTATTTATGTTTGAAATGCCATTGTGCTGCAGCGTAGGGCTGCTTTGAGGAAAATAGTTCACTGCATTCAAGTCATTATTGATGGTGTTGATTTTCTGTGGACTATGTGCAAATTAAAAAAGAGAGATCATTGCTCAACTCACATGAAAGTGCAAGTGTGTTGTTTGTACCCAGATCCTCAACATAGTGCAGCATGTTTAAGAGCTCTCTCTTAAAGGAGCAGTACGCATATGTGGAAAATGAATAAAATGGAAGGTGCTACTGTTGAAACCGTACCCAAAGAAATGCAATCTGATGTCTCTGAAACAAGAACAAGACGGTCTACTCTTAAAGGGATCTCAATGATTATTGAGAGGCTTCAAAATGAAAGGAAATGCAGCTTTGCACAAGCAAGTCATTTAAAGACAAAAATCACCACATTGCCAATATCAAAATTGCTGAATGAAAATGGAGCAAATAATGTAAATGATGCCGATGATGTAAATAATGGTGAAAATAAAGATGATGATGATGAGCATGATGATGATGGTGATGATAACACTAAAAAAACTGAGTTTCAAAGTGACATTAACCCTGGAGACAGTGAGTTGAATGTATCCAGTCAATAAAGGTTATACAGGAGTGGCCATTTGAACAGGTTATCTGTTTCAAGTGTTTCATCAGCACACATAAAGGCAAAAGCAGAAAAGGCAGCTTTAATGGAGCAAGCTGCTGCTCTGCAAAGAAAACACAAACTTGAGGCACAAGAGGAAAAACTCAGACAGGAGAAAAACAAACTGAGAAAAATAAAGGAGCAACTGGAGCTTGATGCACAAATAACTGCTGCTGCAGCAAGACCTTCTGTACTGGAAGGCAGCAAGGTTGGAGGAAAAGCCTGTTCAAATGTCATATGTGAGCAAAGGTCTTAAAGAGCAAAGATATGAATTTAACCCAAACACAAATGAATTTGTGCCAAGATGGAACACCTTGACTTTGAAACGAGGCTCAAGAGTGCCACCTATTTTCTCAACATCTGATGTGAGGCCTAAAGTAAAAGTGCAACTACTCTACAGCATGAGTCTCAGGATGCTTTCACAGCCCCAGTAGCTGCATCTCTAAGGATGGCACCTACACAGGAACAACAAATACAAAAAACAAAGAGCACCTCATTAATGCAAAACACAGTTAAACAGGATGCAATTTGTGGAATAATGCAAAAGCAAAATGAAATCACCTCAGTGCTTGTACAACAGCAAATGTCAGTCACTATGCCACACAGAGACATAACTATTCGACGGTGATCCATTACAGTTTATCTTCTTTATAAGGACTTTGGAACATTGTGTAGAAGAAAGAACAAGCAGCTATCAAGACTGTTTATATTTTCTCGAGCAGTTCACTAGGGGGCAGCCCAGAGAGCTGGCAAGCAGCTGCTTGTATTTGGCACCACAGCAAGGATATCAAAGAGCAAAAGGTCCTCTGAAAGAACACTTTGGCAGTGAACACTGAATAGCAACAGCCTACATGGACAAAGCATTTCAATGGCCTGTTATTAAAGCAAAGGATGTTCAGGCACTGCAGGAATTTACACTGTTCTTAAGAGGTTGCTGATATGCTATGACAGAGATACAGCACATGGAGGAGATGAACATTCCATCAAACATGAGAAACATCATAATAAGGTGGCCATATACGCTGCAAGACAGATGGACATCAACAGCTTGTGAAATACAAGAACGACAAGGTTACAGGGCCACATTCCCAGATATAAACTTTTTGGAGATCCAAGTCAAAGTCCTGTCTCATCCACTCTGGTGACATTTCAGATGCACCTCCAAGCACTTCAAAGAAGGCTGTAAATGACAGCAAGCTGTTACCCAAAAGCATAGTCAAAGGAAGCAGTTCTGCAACAACCACTGCTTCTCCTGACCATACTATAAAGCCCACAGTGCACAAAATGCCAAAGCAACCCAACACAAATATGGAGTAATCAGAATCCTGCCTTTATTGTGAAGGGTCCCATCTGTTACCAATGTGTTCAAAGCTAGATAAAATTTCTCAAAGGGAGAAAATTGAATTCCTGAGAGGAAAAGGAATCTGTTTCGGATGCTTAAAGGTTGGTCACGTGAGCAAGTGTCACGGGATGTGTGTGTGTGACTGAGCCTTTTTTTTTTTTTGTTTCTGCACAAGTCTACCCTCTTCCCCTTTCTCCTGGGTGCACGATCTTAATTTCTGATTTGGAACACCTGTTGGCACTGGGAGAACGCGCTTGCTGCGCGCACTTAAGGGTTGTGGGGTTTCTCTCTGGGATGGTGGGGCAATTGAACACAGGTGTGCAAGAGGGAAGCAGAGCAAGAAGACTAGAGGAGAAAGCACAAGGAGTGAGCCAGAGAGACGGACGAAGTGTACCATAGCGAGAGGACGAGAGGGTGAAGCAGCAGCAGCGGCAACGGGAGAGCCAACGACGCGTAGCCCCGTGAGGAGAATCAGGAGACGCACCAGCAAAGGAGGCGACTGGGAGAGCAGCGGGGGCTCGGCAGCAGAGCGGCTCCAGCAAGGGAGTGAGAAAAAGAGAGAGACGCGGAGAGGAAGCGCACTGAGACACGTGGAGAGGTGAAGCACGCTTCGCCTCTCCTGTCAGTTAAGTACCTCTCCGCAATTTTGCCTGATCTTAGTCATTTGTCACGAAGAGAAGACCACGTTTTAGAACTGTTTTTATCCGCCAGAATTACTTGCCTGGGTCATTTATTTTGTTGTGTTTTTTTTTTTTTTTTCTAGTTTTTTTTTTTTTTTTTCTTTTGCTTTTTTGTTTTGTTTTTTTTTTTACTATAACTTAATGACCCAGTGCATGGACTCCTAGCCTTTTTGAGTAGTCTGTAACATCTCGAAGCTGCCGAACAAACAGAACCCAATCCTTAACAAAACTTTCTGTACTCAGGCTCTGCACTGACCATCTCCTGGGTTCTGCCTCTCCTAGGACCCCAAGAAAGAGGACTTGGATGCGGGTTCTGTTGTAGGAACAAGAGACTTTTGGCTGGGGCCCTTTAAGTTGTGTTTTGATCAAGCTGGCTTTTAATAAATTTTATCTTGTTGCACACCCTAACCCCATCTGTCTGCTGTTTTGAACAGAGTGCTCCCTATCAGAACAGAGTCAATTTAAAAAACTTGGG